>NC_135375.1:51339489-51472150 GCF_049243985.1 Paroedura picta | reverse complement strand
TGTCATACAGCTGAGACAGCATAATATCTGTCTTTCGCCTAAAGATTTAATCATAGTAATCAAACAGTACAATCAGCTTCTTGAGTAGCAGCCGCATTACTGGGTGTCTGCAGGCACGGGATGAACAGAATGGTTTCTGCATTGCTTCACTGCCGAACCAAATAGATCTGTTTACTTCAACAGGACATTCTCCTTTCAGACTCTGACAGGTAATAGCCCTCTTCAGGCATTATCTTCTCCTCTGCAAACTCAAAATGAATATGTGTTATAGTAATGAGAAAATAATTCAGTAGTTTGAATTTGGCATTGGAAGTAAATGCTGAATCCACTCTACTGTCTGTAGCTCCTGTATAAACTGTGGTGGATCATGCCAACAGGTAGCCTACAAAGGGATGTAGTGGAACCTCACAGCCACCACAGGAGTGGCATTGTTATTGTTAGGTGCGAAGTTGTGCCCAACCCATCGCAACCCCATGGACAATGATCCTCCAGGCCTTCCTGTCCTCTACCATTCCCCGGAGTCCATTTAAGTTTGCACCTACTGTTTCAGTGACTCCATCCAGCCACCTCATTCTCTGTCATTCCCTTCTTCTTTTGCCCTCGATCACTCCCAGCATTAGGCTCTTCTCCAGGGAGTCCTTCCTTCTCATGAGGTGGCCAAAGTATTTGAGTTTCATCTTCAGGATCTGGCCTTCTAAGGAGCAGGCAGGGCTGATCTCCTCTAGGACTGACCGGTTTGTTCGCCTTGCAGTCCAAGGGACTTGCAAGAGTCTTCTCCAGCACCAGAGTTCAAAAGCCTCCTTTGATGCTCAGCCTTCCTTATGGTCCAATTTTCGCAGCCATACATTGCAACTGGGAAGACCATAGCCTTGACTAAACGCACTTTTGTTGGTAGGGTGATGTCTCTGCTTTTTAGGATGCTGTCTAGATTTGCCATAGCTTTCCTCCCTAGGAGCAAGCGTCTTTTAATTTCTTTGCTGCAGTCCCCATCTGCAGTGATCTTGGAGCCGAGGAAAATAAAATCTGTCACTATCTCCATTTCTTTCTATTTGCCAGGAATTGAGAGGGCCGGCTGCCATGATCTTTGTTTTCTTGATGTTGAGTTTCAAGCCAACTTTTGCACTCTCCTCCTTCACCCGCATCAACAGGCTCTTTAGTTCCTCTTCACTTTCTGCCATTAGAGTGGTATCTTTTAATTTATTTGCTGCAGTCCCCATCTGCAGTGATCTTGGAGCCCAGAAAAATAAAATCTGTGGCATATAATCGCTAAATTCAAAACGTTGTAGTCCCAATATGTTACCAGGTTCTTGGATTGGCAGTTGCGTTACTGAATTGCATATGAGGACTAGTGCATCACAACCTTTCGGTTCCATGGCTTCTAACCACAGAACCTTTTTACAACAATCCCAGAGCTATCTTTGGTCTTAATTTGATAACATTGTTTGGCCAGTCCAGTTCTCACTTATGGTTTCCCAGCCTGCACAACAATTCCCAGGCTGTACTTCTGTCTTACTCCTCCCTTCCTTCACTCAGAAGAACAACACTTTTCCAACAAAGCTCAAAGGTTCATGCTCCTGCGGCCACTCCTTGGAGTACCAGGAGCAAAATGGAGAGCAAAAATTGATGTTTATGACAGTATGACAGCCTTCAAATTTTGAATTCGGAAGTGATATCACTGCATTACACAACACTTTTGGGAACTCCTACATTGTCACACAACACTGTGATTTCACTTTAGGTTGATCCTGAATTTGCTCTTGGCAGAATGCAACACCTACCTGCACAGGCTGACTCCTTCATCCTCATGTAGCTTTGCCATTGGCCAACCTTCATCCCAATACCTTCTCCAGGCACCTGTTCAGGACTTCCAAAGAACCCCTGACTCAGCTATTAAAGAGATATAGAGGTGGGTGTTACCTGCATATTGGTTAAGGTGACCAGATTTCAACATTGGTAAAGCGGGACACCATTGACCAGCGGGTTTCTTGATTTAAAATGTGGTCTATATGGAGCAACAAAAAGTTTCATAGAATGCATAGAACACAAAAATAGTATTGTAATATATATTTTTAAATTTCAACATAAGTACAATTTGCCAGGTGCCCCCAGATGTCCCTCCAAAAGTGGGACAATCTGGTCACCTTAATATTGGTGGAACATATTGGAACAATTCCCCACAGGGCCTCTTGCAGCAGTTTCATGTAGATATTGAACTGGGGTTGGTTTATTTATTTGAATTACACTGTTTAAATTGTTTGTTTTGGAAATTTCTGTAAGCTGCTATCCTAATAGCATAAAAGTGACATAGAAGTGCCCTGATAATTCATTAAATAAATAAAAGCAAGCTCAACTCTCCAGGGTGAGCAACTAAGGAACAAGATGATTAAGTGGCCATTCCACTGAATCAAGCAATTACAAAGTAAATTAAGTCTAGAATACCTCAAGAAAGAGGTAAACAAGACGGTTTTTATTAGAAATGTTGCATGACCACATGGTAATGATATAGGATTTTTTTTAAAGGTAGATTTGATTAAGAATGGCCTGCAAAAGGTAGCTCCTCCACCAGGCATTGGTTGAGGTCGATCCGAACCACCACTTCCCACTGGTCTCCCCCCAAGCCCTCCCTCCAACAATCATTACAGATCTGCCCAAACCACTGAGCCTCAGCACAATTTAATCAATGTTTCTAGGATTCTACCATTCTACAGTGTTTATTATTATTATATCGTTGTTATTGTTACTGTTGGTACCACATTACTATAATCTGAGTTAATGGTATGGTTCCCTTTGGGGAGGGTGATGTATAAACAAACAAATAAATGAATGAATGAATAAATATTGGTCTACATCTTCTCTTAAAAAAACATGGGTCTTAGTATACCCCAGAGACTAACCATTAACCAATAAGGAATACATAATCATTTAACTAAAATAATGACAAACAGATTATGGCAACAGAAGCCATGGATTAATGAAATGATTAATTAAATTAAAAGAACCTTTAAATATGAATAGAAAATAGTTACATAGCAATATGATATGCTATATTCGATCCTCTTAATAATCTTCAGCCTAACAATTAAGCTCTCTAAGAGCAATCCTAAAATAGGGCTGATTCTGCACTTACTTTGTTTTTTCTGTTGTGGATCTTACTGATTTCAGATTGATTTGAACTCGAATCTTCCTCTATTCCCCCCCCCCCCAATAGTGTTCTGCACTGGATTGAGGAAGCTCAGATTGGGGAGGGGTGCCAATTACATCACAAGTATCTTTTCTTGAACGGGGTGGGGGGGAGAGGATTGGAAACAGTAGAGGACATGGAAATAACAAGAGGCAAATCTCTGCTGAGAGACGTTAGGGCTTCTGGAGCGCAGTCACTTTAAGGGAAGCCTTGCAACTGGGAACCAGGAAGTCTTTGAACTTACACCCTGGCCAGTCAGGAAAGACTGCTTTGCTCCGAGGCACAGAGCAATGAATTAATTCAAAAAAAGCAAAAATCTGCACATTTACTCATGGCATTTTTTTAAATTATCGAGGCTTATATCCACTCCAGGATATTGCGGGAGAAAGGTAGGGTCCCCACAAATCAATCATACATGTTGCAGAAGGAAAATTTAAACCACCCAAAATCAAAATGTAAATCAAATTCAATGTTGACTACAGGGATTTAGTCGATCTGGGAGTGGGTTAAAAGCCCCGTGCAGACTACACCTAGGTCTACACAGAAGCAAGCCTCATTTTACTGATTTGAGCCTATTTGAGGAAAGTGCAGCCTAAGTGACTCTAGATCCAAAACTATTCAAAGTTACCCTTCATAAGACCAGTGGATTTAGATAGAGAGAGAAAGCATGAAAAAGGACAAAGGAATAATTAACAAGGGACCAGGACTGAAGAGAGAAAATAGGAGGAGATTGCTAAGGGAGACATGAGAGATTGCCATCAGAGAAGAGAATATCACAAAGACATCAGAACTTCTTATAAAAAGAGAAAAGGACACCTTCTAACATTGTCCCCACCCTGCACTTTTTATACCATTGTCACTCATGAGAGGTGACCCTATTCAGTCTTAGAAGTAAGAAACTTCTCTACTTATCCAGTTATCCAAATATATGATCCAGTTATTTTCTGTTTGGGAGTCATAGACTCACAGAATCATAGAATCATAGAGTTGTAAGGGGCCATACAGGCCATCTAGTCCAACTCCCTGCTCAACGCAGGATCAGCCCAAAGCATTCTAAAGCAACATGATCAGGGAGCCTCTTTCTTTGTCTACTACATTCTCATTAAAAAAACACTCTTAATTGTTCTTTCCATTCTCATCACTACACACAAAGGCATAAAAGGCCATTTGGTTCATAATAAAATCAGCTCTGTGCTTTTGATAGTTCTTTAATTCTATTATATTTGTGCCATCAATTATGCAGAAAAAATATGCCACCTTTGTCTTCTCATCAACTAAATGGCTGAATTACTTTCTTCACATGGCCTGGAAGGTGTATCTGAATTACTAAGATTGCATGATTCGGCTGCTTCCCCTTTATAAAGCTCCCATTGTTCTTTATATCTTGTTGTGTAACTGGCCAGACCCAGGAATTGTTAAAATAGTCAGGCTGTAGTTGGGATAGGAACCAGTTTGAAGGATTATATTTACATGTTCTAAATTCTCTTCTGCCAAAATGATTTTTCTGTATTGAAATGTTGCTGGGGTTCTGTCACATGCATTTGCAAAAGTAGCTTGGAGTGTTCCAATTCTTTAAGGCCTGGACCATAGCCCAGGTCCATTACCTTGCTCTAGCTGAATGCAGGTAGCTATGCACTCTTCCATGGCCAGCCATTTTCATTCAGCTACTCCAGTCTGACACTAAATATACACACAAAGGCTGAACAGAAAAGCTTATACCTTATGCATTCTCATGAGCAATCACCATATACATTGTAATAATATTGACTGAATAAGAGTGATTAAAAATTCAGGGGGTGTGGCTAAAAGTGGGTGTGGCTAAAGATGTCATCCTGAGAGGGTGGCAGGGCTCTGCTATCTCTGAAGCCTGACAGGGGTCAATTGCGCAAGCAATTGGCAGAAAAGAGGAGGGGTACACAAACCCCACCTCACCTTTCTACCCAGGAAGTTCTTGGGGCCGTCTCCAATCCTTTAGGGAGTATATCTCCCTGGATTATAGGCTGTCAGCGTTCCAGGTCCAGAGGACGACTGCCATTTTCTATCTCGGACTTTCTTTTCTTTCTTTAATCTTAAAGTATCTGCTTCAACCCTACATGATGATTTACCACAAATGAACGTTTTGAACTGAGGGGAGGACATCGGCTGAGTTCCAAAACATCATTTACTGCAAGTATCTCTCGTTTTTTTTTCTCCGTCTCTCTTCCTGCATCAAAGCCCTTTGTTTCCCCCCTCCTCTTACTCTGCTCTGCCCGAAGCCACCTCGTTATGAGGCAGGCTAATTCTCCTAACTAAGCAGAAGAAGGACTCAAATCAACTCGAATTAATTGGCAAAAGCTCTTATTGTAATTGTTTTGGTTTTCGGAGATAAGAGATAAGAGCTGTGAATGGGAAGATCTCACGAGAACTCTGTGCCAGCACGAGAATATCTGCCTTAACTGACTTCAATACGTCACATGCCAGAGGATAAAACAGAGGACCTCTACTGGTCACTTGTAAAATTGTTTGAGACCGTTTTTTTTTAAAGTCAAAAACATGTCTATGTTAAAAAGATTGGCTCATCTAATAGAGATACAAACCCAAGATTTCAAAGTATTTATAGATGGATCAATAACAGTGACTGATGACAGCTCTAAACAAGGTAGAAAACCAACAGTAGAAGAGAAATCTGAAATTCTGGAGACGGAAAATGGGATGCCGGAGTTCTGCAGCCCAGATAAGGACACCCTTTTTAAAAAGACATACAGCCATCTCAAAGCAACAGTGTACAAAAATCAATCAAAAGAAATATGGATCTGCAGTGAAAGTAACCGATTTAAAGGAGCTCTTTGGGGGAAAAATTGTATTGATACTGGAGTCCAGGAGGTGCAACGGCCTCAAGATTTATCGATGCATATTCTGCGGGAAAGAGTACAACTGCACTTTCTACGCCAAAGGCCAATGGGACAGAATATAAGTCTACGGGAACGACAAGATGTAGCAAGCCTCGAGATGAGACCCCCTTAAGAAGACTGAAAGCTCATATTGTTTTATGTTTAATGTTATACTGTATTCTATATTTCTATTTTTATGAAAAAGGGGAAGCAGTGTCTCTTTCTCTCTTGTTTCTTGTTTCTTTTCCTTTGTAGGCATATAGGTAATATAATCATTAGTGTTGGAAATATAAAATGGGGTTCTCCCCCCCTATTTTTTCTTTCTTCTATTAGTGTATTGTTCTAGGGCCAAAGCCTACACTGACCTGTAGAAAATGTTTAATGTTAAGCTTTCAACTTAAATCTGAAAATATACCTGTCAGGATGGCTCTTAGAATGGGTCAAGTATAAATTGTTTTGTAGATGTATAAGAATTAAGGATAAGGAGAAGCTATAGAAGACTGAAAGCTTATATTGTTCTATGTATAATGTTAAGCATTTAATCTAAACCTGGAAATCTTATTATTCTCTGTATTAACAACATATACTGTATCCTACATTGCTATTTTTATGAAAAAGGGGAAGCAATGCCTTTTTTCTCTCTTGTTTCTTTTCCTTAGTAGGCATATAGGTAATATAATCGTTAGTGTTGGAAATATAAAATGGGGCTTTCCCCCCTTATTTTTTTTTATTGGTGTATTGTTATAGGGCCAAAGCTCATATTGATCTGTAGAAAATGCAAAGCTCTCAACTTATACCTGTCAGGATGGCTCTTAGAATGGGTCAAGTATAAATGGTTTTGTAGATGTATCTGTATTAAGGATAAGGAGAAATTATGAAATCCTTTTGTAATTTTTTTTTCTTTGTACATCTTTAAGGCAAAGCCCTACTTTCCTCTCCCTTCATCAGGGTATTGATACAGGGCCAAAACTCATACTGTTCTATAAGAAATGTTTGATGTTAAGCATCTAACTTAAACCTAGAAATATCTGCCAGGATAGCTCTTAGATTGTATCAAGCAGTTAACGTGAGGTCTACGATCTCTCAAGTAAGTTGATTAATAATAACTTTTCTTTTGTATATCTAAACAGGCCTTTTTTTTTAATGTAGTGGAAATGTGGATGGCTCTTAGACTCATGGCTCTTAGAGTTTTGGGCAAAAGTTTATATCACTGTGGAGTCAATGTGGGGTCGTATATTTTCAAATGATGATTATATTTTATTTACTGCTTTTTGTATCAATAACTCGTGTTGCATCCTATATTTCTATCTTTATGAAAATAAAAAAAAATCATTACAAAAAAAATTCAGTCACATGTTTGTTTCCAGGCAAATAAAATGTTTAAAATCATATAAATTCAGCTTGAATTTGTTAATGCTAGAACAACAATTTAGCCATTATCTACACTATACATTTTGATGGCACCATCATTTTTAAATAGGTCAAGTCTTAGAACTGTGTATTTTAGGCAAATCTGAAAAGACATCATCATCTGAGGAGAATAAATGCAGGTAAATATAGGCTGTCAAGTTCTTGGTAAAAAGTGAAATTCCATTAGGACAAATAATGCATTAGGAAAAAATTATTTCTGGATCTCCTTTGGGCTTCTATGTCTGCTCAGTGTCCTTATCAAAACTGGGACAGTGCAAATAAAGATTTACTGTTTCTTCTCTCAAGAGACAGGCAATGTAATATCACAATCAAGGACATATGTATGACTGACAACATGCAAGTGGCTGAATTTGCAAAGGAAGAAGCTCTTTACTTTCCACATAAAGTGAGATGAATTGTTCTTATGTTATTGATTTTTGGTAGCATATAAGCCTTCGGGGGGAGGCGGGGTATAAATATAAATATAATAATAATAATAATAATAACATGGCAAAAGAATTGCCAGGAGAAACTCTAATGCTAGTTAATGTTCACAATGGCATATAGCCAACCATACAGTTCAAGTGACTTAAGAGTACTGAAGAGGGAAGAGGGATTTCTGCTAATTTTTCCCTCCCTACAGATCCCTACTTGACCTCTGATTGTTCTCCTGGAAGTCTGCTGACCCCAAAAACAAAATTTCAGGGAGTTATAGACCCAGTCCACCCAGTTCACAGATTGTTGAGTACACCTCAATATTGTTCAAGAGCTTCATGTGAAAGTGATTGTTTCCTTGATTATGGCTGTTAATGCTTTACATTTCATGATTTAAAATGGCACAGTTGGTGATAGGAAAGCCTTATTACTGTCAATTCCATTCTGCCTAAACAGCTCCAGTGTCTGTCTCTCTACCATTAAAATCCCTTAGACATCTTTTCCAATTAAGAAGCCAAAATGATTTATTTGGTTTTTCTTCATGCGTTCCAACTCCCAGGATCATATTAGAGATCTAATTTCTGAGATGAGGAAACTTCCCCTGTGTGCACTGCTCTGTGTATGCTTTCTCTGTAAAAAGAAACTCATTCCAAAATTCAACTGGAGATAACACTTTTTACATCAATTCCTTTGTTAATTTCAATTCAAAGGGCGCTGTTTATATCAATGAATGTCCGTGTAGACTCCAATACATGGGTTTATCATCTAGAATGATAAACATTTGCATCGTAATGCAGAAGCAACATCAGAATCAACAAAATTATCAGCTCCTCTTGTCCAGCATTTTATGACCTTCAACCATACTGATATAGAGCTCCACTTCTGGGTGGCTGAACAAGTCTCTGCACTTGCTGGCATACTCTCCAGGCAACTTTGAAGAAGGGAGCCAGTTTGGTGTAGTGGTTAGGAGTGCGGACTTCTAATCTGGCATGCTGGGTTCGATTCTGCGCTCCCCCACATGCAACCAGCTGGGTGACCCTGGGCTTGCCACGGCACTGATAAAGCTGTTCTGACCGGGCAGTGATATCAGCGCTCTCTCAGCCTCACCCACCCCACAGGGTGTCTGTTGTGGGGAGAGGAATGGGAAGGCGACTGTAAGCCGCTTTGAGCCTCCTTCGGGTAGGGAAAAGCGGCATATAAGAACCAACTCTTCTTCTTCTTCTTCTTCTATTTTGGATATTTACTCAGAAAACTGCATCTTCATTTGGACTTAATGAAGAGAGTGACTGGATGTGTGCATGTTGATATATCTATATAGTTTTGGTACATTTTTACAGCTGCGTTCTGGCAGGGGAGCCTCATTTCATCTCGTTCCTGATTCTTCCCCTTTCCCCACTGTCTCTTCCATCCACCGTCCATACATGGTTTGAAAGTTTCACAGTTACAAAACTACTGATTCATCTCCGGGTTGGATTGCATCTTCCTTGGTATGCCTACATTAACCCCAACAAATGTTGATTAGAAAATCACTTTCTTTTGGTTCACACTTGAAGATCCACATGAATCTTGGCCTTGGACAGGTGTTTACAAGAGAATCTCTGCAAAAAACTCATTGGAATTTGATTAAAATTGTTATTAATGTTCTTTATATCTTTTTAAACTTGCTTTATAGAGTTGTGGTTTTGACAATTCTGGTTTATTATGAGCTCTCAATCTAGAATTATTATTTTATATTACTGAGAACTTAACATTTTGTGTAAGTAACCACTATTCCGTGATTATTTAAAGCTTATTTACAAAGTACGTATATGAAACATTTAAAAAATTGCAAATCTTCATAAAATATTTTTTATTTATTTCAGGATTCTTATTCCACCAGTAAGGTCTTATTGTAATACTAGTTTCAAAGCCCCTTTATAAAAAGGGGTTTTGAAAGGGGGGTTGCCTCGGGCGGTGGTCTGACGCTGCGCGAGGCGCTTCGCGCCTCCCGCAGCGTCAGACTGGCTAGGAGGGAATCCCCAGCAGCCGCGCTTCGCGCGACTGCTGGGGGTTCCCTCGGGCGGCGGTTTGACAGCGTCAGACCAGCAAGGAGGGAATCCCCAGCAGCCGCGCTTTGCGCGACTGCTGGGGGTTCCCTCGGGCGGCGGTCTGACGCTGCGCGAGGCGCTTCGTGCCTCCCGCAGCGTCAGACCGGGAGCAACTGTGAGCCGCGCTGTGCGCGGCTCGCAGTTGCTCAACCTGGGAATCGGAGGGACCAATCGGCAGGCGCTTCGCGCCTGCCGATTGGTCCCTCCGATTGTCTGTCGTGAGGAAGGGTCCAACCCGGACCCTTCCTCATCACGGACAAAGCCCACCTCTAGGGGGCTTAACGAATTATATAGTCCGTGGCGCCCGTGGCGCCACGGGCTGTTTAAAGATTATATGTGTGCATGTATTATTGTGAACACTTGCCTGGGCTCTCACAGACACTCTCTTCCAACTTCTTCTGGGTTCAAGAGCTCTAGCCCCACTCTGCTGGCTTGATTCTCCCTTTCGCTCTGTGCTCCTACATTCTTCTTTTCACTCTCCACTCTCCACTCATTCTGTCAGTTCATCCTCTCTGTAGTTGTCCACCCTCCACTCCCTAGCTCTTTGCATCTGACCCCTTTCTGCTCTCTCTCTCTCTCTCTTCCTTTTATCCCTAGCCCTTTCCTGCCTCCTCCTCCTTTGACCCCTCCTCCAAGTTTACAAAGAGACTCTCTTTGTGCCCTACCCAGTTGTGGAACCCACAGACTGGTGATAACTCAATCAATTCAGAGAACTGTCATTTTACTTCCACTCTTTGCTAACTGTTGTTTAACCAGCTTTTAATCCTGTCTTCTTATCTCAAGATTGCTTAGCTTACACTAACACTATTCTACTTGAGAACCACTAGTCTCAATCATTGGTGAAAACCATCCTCTGAGTTTGGGGGACAAATGGTCATCTCCAGTTACTTGAATGGGTTGAAGTAGTCTACTCTTCAATTGTTTTCTCCTCTACATATCATGTTGATCAGAGCATGCTGCTAATTGACAGCAGCAAAGGAAAAAGAATGATATTTGAAGACAAATATTTAGAGGTTGATTTCAAAATGTGCCTCAAAGGCATCATGCATCATGTTGGTAATGCAAGAGGAATTTCTTTTCCTTAGAGAGCATTGCTCTTTTGCTGCCTCTTGCATATAGTTGGACACAATCAATAACATTTACCCAGTGTGATGCGGCAGATGGATGTGCCAGGCTCTGCCTTGCAAAGTGCCTTGGAGATGGGTTGCTTATCAATGACAAACACTTATTTACATGACTCTGGAAGTCTACCACAGCTTGCACTATAAACAGGGAGCTGATGTCTGAATTTACATACCATAACAAGCAGATTGGGAGCCCAGTCTCATATTCCACTGAAGCTATGGAAGCATTAAAAATAGGACTGAAAAAGCAAGAGGTCTGAGCCTCTTTGACACTATTAGGTCACATTGGGCAAAAGTTCAGTGCACACCAAATGATTATTAATTTCATAGGGCACTGGAGAACTGCAGAAGTTGGGTGCAATTCTTATGATATGCATACCTATGCATATCAGTACCGTGAATTCATTAAGCTGTTCTCACTTCCAATAAAGAATATCCAGGAATTGTACTGAGCACCGTTGTGATCCAATCACTTTATATGATTATCCGACTTTCTTATACCTGACCTATCCTGTCAGCCATTTTTCCATAATATAAGAGAGATCTCTAGCAGAATTTTTTTGAGCCACCAAGTCACAAGGTTCTGAGGCAACTTCAAAAATGAGGCAAGGTGTTCATTTGCTTTTGGAAGATGGTTAAGTTGCAGGTTGCATATTGGAACATTTCTAAATACAAATAATTCTTTATGTCATAGGAGAAGATTAAATGTACATATTTAGAAGCAAGCTGCATTGAGTTTATGTAAAAGTGAAGTTCTCCACCTTTATAAACTTCATAACACTGCATGAATCACTCCAAGACGATACATCCAAGAGGAATGGCATATAACTTGCTAAATAAATTTTAAAAATAAATAAATAAAAGCATATATTTTTCTCTCATTTGTGTCTTGAATTTCCATAAATGTCCCACCTTGTCATGCCACAATTTATTTTTTATATTCAATAATTAAGTTCATGGGAATTTGTCCCAAAAAGATAGCAGTTATCCTGGATGTTAAGGAGGATGAGATTCCTTATACATCCTTGATTCCTTAGGCTAATTCTGACCTAGTTTAGAGGCAGTTATAAAATTTCTAGGATAATGTATGTGAAATGATCTAGAAGAACTTATTATATAACAGGTTGTTTAATCTAGGATTAAGTAATTGTGCATTAAAACAGATGGGTTTGCATCATGTTTGCATATGACAAGCATAAAATCTTGACCTCTTTCATGCCGAGTCCTGTTCATGTCATTTCCATGTATGCACTAATGGAATAGGATCATAGCAGCAGGCCATGCCCTGAACCTCCTAATGTTTAATTGGAGCCTTGCTTAGTCAAGCTGTGCCTCTTAGAATCTGACCCTCTGCAGATGACCATGCACATAATCAGGAGTGGTTTAAGGTTTTGCAGGGCCCATAGCACCAGAGCCATTTTAACAATTCATGGGGCCCTAGCAGAGTACAATTGCAACAGGAGCAGCCAGACTGGGGGTGGAGGGGTCCTCCACAGTAGAAAAGGGTGTCACTCTCTTTAAAGAAGGGAAGGAAGGGAGGAGACAGGCTACAGTCCTGATCCATGGGGGGAAGTCACCACATGGGGTCCTGGAACCATGGTGCCCATAGCATGTGCTACATGTATAAATTAGCCCTGCACATGATTCCATGAACATCTCCATTGAAATGTTTGGAGATCAAGTGCATAACAGTGAGCACAATCCTACTTTTTCCATTCATCTATTCAATGAAACTGTGAAGATGACTACTGATAATACTTTTTCAGCTGTCCCCACAAACAACATATGACAGTGAATTGCAGAAAGTGATTTCCTAAGAGTTTGCTAGTTTTACAGGATTCAGTGATAGAATCTGAAAGATATGTATGAAAAAAAAACCTTGCTGTCCCTATTTGTGCAAATGGAAAGCAGTACAGGGCTATAAAACAAGGTTATATAGAAGCATATTCTAATCTAGCAAATTCATACCAGGTGGAAAATAAATTGCCCTGACAGTCTGACTCTCAGAGGGTATATGGGACACATATCTTCTCTGGAGCAACTTTGTCAGAGCCCCCTCCCTCCTTCCCTCCCTCGCAAAAACACACACACAGACATACAAAGACAACCTTCCCCCCCAGTTTTCCCCCTTACCTGTTAGTTTCCCAACCCCCTCCCTGTTTCCTCTCCTCTCCCTCACTCGCAAACACACACAAAGAGAGACTCCCTCCCCTTCTCCCCTTTACCTATTGGTTACCCAACCTACCTACCTCCAAGCAAGCAAACACATGCACACACACACTCACTCCCTTCCCCCTCCTACTTACCTGCTCTTCCGCTGCTGCCTTGACCCTAATGGGTCGCACATGTGTGAGTATGCACACACACTTCCTTCCCCCCTCCCCCATCATGCTTACCTGCTCCTTCACTGCTGCCTTGGCCCCCACAGATCGTACAACAGCTGCCCAGACCCCAGGGACCAGTGCAGCTACTCTGAACACCTTGGAGGTGGAGCAGCCGCTGCCTCAGCCCCCACTGGTTGTGCAGCAGCTGCCCAGGCCCCAAGGGCTGGCGCAGCCACTGGCTGGGCCCTCCATCTTCTGGTGCACTTTGTGGGTGGGATGACGGATGTGACATCCGTCTACATTTCTGTTTCACGAGGCACACCATATGATGTGTCCCATATCAATCATTACTTGCAGTTTAATTCAGGTCTGCCCATGTAGTTAGGGCTACTGTCTATGTAGTCAGTTATGATGGCATACAGGGATGAGCAGGTACACATCACTGCAAGCAAAGACTATCCCAAACTGCCATACTTAAAAGTTTACATATATTTAAGTATGTATTTTTAAAGTATGCAATGATAACAGAGTTGATTGCAGGTTCCTGCAGAACTAGTAATCAATGTGAAATTTGTTTTTCTTCCAAAGCACTAAGGTATGTGGGTAACAGGGAATGATTAGGCAACTTTTCAACATAATCACTATTTACTACAATTTTCTGTAACTCCAGGGAGCATACTGAAAGGCCTCTGCCTCCTCTGAGCTTTAAAACTTATAGTCAGTCTAACACCATTGAAAAGAAAAACATACTTTACAAAACCATATAACCAAAATGAAATTTTGGGACTGGAAACATTGATTTCTTGTAAATATTGAAAATATAACACCCATAAGCTATGCTCAAAGTTGCCATGGACTGATGCACAGAACAATTAGGCTTTCACAGAGAAGTATTTCAAAAGTTGCTCTGGTAGCATAAGAGAAGACCTGGGGCAAAAGTAGTTGTAGTTTATAGAAAGGGAGAAACTGCTGAACAAATTGCTTTCTCGCTCATATTCTCCAATGAAGCCTTTTGTTGGGCATTTCTCTGACCTTAAAAAAAAAAACAACCATATAAGAAATCATTAAAAGGAGAAACCCCATCATTGCTCCAACTTTTTTTATTTGTAGGGTCTGTCAAGTGAATTTTGCAGCATTCTCAGTGAACAAATAAACATCTGTATGGATGGACGATCACAAAAGGCAGATATTTATCTGAACAGCATGCTTGCCATTTGAATTTCTGTATTTGACACTATGAAGCAGCAGAAGTTATGCTCCAGGAAGTTAATTGCTAGATTGTGCTGCATACTGCATTCATGTTTTTATGATAGCCAACATTAAACTCTTGAAAGTAATCAGCTACCACCTCATACAAGGGTGTGGACAAATCTCACAAAAAATAGATGGTGTTCTATCTAGTTGTTGGTGATAATTCAAAACCATAATAGATGGAATCGTGGTGACAGTAAACACCGCTAAGTCATAGAATCACAGAGATGTAAGGGACCTCCAGGGTCATCTAGTCCAAGCCCCTGAAGAATGCAGGACATTCACAACTACAAGTTGAATAGGGTGATCACTTGTTGAGGTTCTATTGAACCACAGGAAACTTATCACGCCATATTTGCGGGAGTGGCTATCTCTTAGGTTCTAATGAACCATAGACAGTATTGTAAATTGAAAAAGACCCCTTTTGGTTCACAATGTCTTTTTTCAGATTCCTTTGAGAGTTCTAGAATTCCTATACAACAATAAGTATCCAACTATCTGCCTTCCTACATTGTGCAAAAAGGAAAGCCTTGATTATTTTGCTGGTGTTATACCTTGAGCAAAGTCATCCTGCATCATTCCTACCTGTCCCTTTAGTAATTGTTCCCCATAATACTGACCCCAAACACTCACTGAACAACCCTGTTCCAGGCAGAGGTTTAGGTTATTCCTGTTGGCAGACTCTAAATATGCACTAATTTGCAGCACAAGCTGCTTAAAATAGTTTATTAAAGAATAGAACAAACTTTTTAAGAGAGAAAAGAGATTTCTGGACTGATTTTACATGAGAAATTTGCTCCTGGACTGCCTCTCATTGCTCTTGGGTTTTAATGCTGCTTCCACTGTCCAGAAGTTGGCGCACGATTTCACCCGATTTGCTCCATGATGAGGGAAATTGCCAAAAACCAATTTCCCTTTCTTATTGTGCTGCAGATTGGGGCATAAATAGGGACAAGCCTGTCTGTAGGGAGAAACACATGACAGCCTTGGTACTGTTGTGCCCACCCTCGCACCCACCTTCTCCTCCCCATTTCCAAATAAAAAAATTTTTTAATGGCACAGTTCGCATAGTTACAGGACTACAAAACAACATTCCCTCAGTTAAAATAAAATGTTCTCTTCAGTATACACAGCAATATTGGGATCAGGCAGCAACCCAATCTAAAACACATTCCTGTTTGCGTTTTCTGGTGGGGGGGTATGAATGGGGAAAGGGGAGGGCATGTGATTAGCAGCCCTTAGCTTGGCATCTGTGCTTTAAATCTTCATTGTGAACACACAACTATTGGGTTCCAATTACCATGGCCAGCCTATCACAAATCTACCTGAACATAAAGACAGACTATTATACAAAGAATCCCGAAAAGAGATCAATATAAATGTTTTATTGTTGTGGTGTGTCCCCGTGGCAACTCAGAAGTATATTTTTTAAATTAATTTCAGGATTCGGGAAGATGGAAGTTTGTTCCCAAAACCACCGCATTGACGGAATTGGTGGCTTTCGCTGATTGACAACCCGAAGAGCTGGGGGAAACTTTAGGTTGTCTGTGCTTCTTGCTTCTCTGCTGCCTTGTCTGAAGGCAAAAAGCCACAATGAGATGGTGGGATAATGCGGGAAGGGTCTCCTGTCATGAAGCATGCAAACACATGGTTTACTATCATGCATTTGCAAGTGGGAGGCAGAGCACGTTTTACGCCTCGATGCAGAATCAGTCAGAAACTTGTCTGTGTAATCTATCTTGGGAGAGAGGAAGGGAGCCAGCAGTTCTCTGAAGAACCAGGAAACCCTTAGCATGCCATTCAAGAGCTAGGATGAGAGCGATTTGAAATAGAGAGCGATTTGAAATAGTCTCTAACCTTCCTATGCTAGCTAGCTGTCCTCTTCACTGACCCTGTAGGATGTTCTAGCCATTATTCTGTGTTTAGGCAAGTAGAGCTTGCATATTCCAGCAATTTCTAAGCAAACCATAAAGGCAGTTGGCATGTAAGAGATCCAATAACTTTATATGTCTTAGGGGAGGGTGGTATACAAAAGTAATAAATAAATATTTTTACATCCTGTTGCACCACATGGAAGGTAATGAAGAAATCTACCCATGTACAAACTTGCACTTGATACAGAAAACTCACAGAATGGCATGTCTACAGAGGAAGCTGCCTGATGTATCCCTTCATGGTCCTTCCAGTCCTTCCAGTACACGCAGTGCAGTGATTTATGCAGAAACACAGAGGACATGCCATTTATTAGGTAGTAATTCTTATTCTTTCACACCCTACCCTTTTCTGTGTAAGAGTGACACCTCCATTTTTAACTTGGAAAACAGGAAGAGAAAGAAATATTCCCTTTTGTTATTTTACATTCTTTAGGACATAGCTTGGTTTGCAGTTACAATTAGAGCAGCTGTTTATAATCCAGCCAGCTGTGGATTCAAGCCCAGCTAGGGTCATGTTCATAGCCATATTTATTAATGCTGGTTCTACCCCAATTTCACTCCCACTGTAACTTTCAAAAGCCATCATTTTCATTTTCAAACACCATTCCACTGAGGTTCCAGTTCCTTTTTTTGTTCCCCATGTGCAGGTCAGGCTGAGAAAAATGCTGGAGCTCTTTTAAGGGAGCATTTTGTACTTTTAAAAATAAGCCAAAAGCAAATGAAATAAAATTATGCATGCCATATTTTGAATACTGCTTTGTGAACACACTTGCAGGCTCAGGCTTACTTCCCCAATTTATCTCAACCATGTTTGGAGAGAATCAGATTAAATGGAAAGTGCAACAATGTTTGGAGGAGGGGAAAGAGCTGAATAGACTTGCTGCTGGCCTTTAGTGTGACTAAAATTACTGGAAATATTTAGTGATGTACTCCCATATATCACATGATGTGGCAAATTTTCTTGGCAACATTAGCATGAAGTATAATGACTGTATGGATGAATGCCTTCTACAAGAAAGGGGAGAAACTGAGTGGATCACCTGTTCAGGGATTAGGTAGAATTTCCAACCTTTCAGGAATGGGTAGGAAGACATCTGTGATTCTGCAGATCTAATCCCTATCTCTTTAGTATGTATCTTCCCTTGTCATGAACCAAGTTGTGTAGGCAACTTCAAAAAAAAAATCCATTTTCCACCTGATTGACAAGCAGGCAACAGGAAAAGGCAAGAGAGTTGTCCTCCTACCGCTCGTGCTTCCTGGGTCATATCTGAAGTGCTGTACCTGAAGTTCATGGGTCTCACTGCCAGGAAGATGCAGGATTCTATTCCAGATATTACATTGGATGCACAACCAAGAAAGAGGAAGTACAAGTTTGCCAATGCTTTCTCCTCTCATCCCTTCTTGGAGCATGCCAATCTGTCCTCTTTTTAAAATCAGATTTATAAAGTGGAAGTTTGGTATGACACACACAAACATATGCTCTTAAATAAAAATCTGAAGTTTCATTAAGTAGAAATTAATTTTGGCAGCCATCATATGCTGACTGTATGCTGTAATGTTTCTGCTTCCAATACAGAGACCAGAAGAACGAGGTATAGTTCAAGCAATTCTAATCTAATGAGAAACTCCAAGAGCAGCTGAACTGGCTACCTGAACATGTGATCTTAGGGATGGTCTTCAAATTAACACACTAGACTAATCTGAGGGAATATCTTGAAATCATAAATTGTCACAACAATGACCATTTTCATCTTTTATCAAAGTCTATGCATGCACAGACTAGTGCAATCTGTCCAGATGAAAACCAGCCCTCAAGGAGACATAAACCATTTTATCCCTACAAAATACATGGAACTGTAAAACCAGAGTCAATGGACTAATGTTATATTTGTAACTTTTACCCAAGCCTTATTCTTGTACAACCACCTGTAAACTCTAAAATACATAAGGAAAGAAGCTGTTGGATGTTCAAAGGGAAGCTGTGCTATCCTGGCCTCTCAGGAAAGCACCCCAACCTTGGGGCCCTGTGACAATTACACAACACATTTTATTAGTCCTAGATTAGTCCCTGAGAAAGCTGATCACTATGATATGCTTCACATAACCCCAGTACCCAGTCTATGTTATTCTACTAACCCTATCCCTCCCTACACTTAGTTCCACCTATGGGCATATGGGCTTCAGGCAGAGATTGCACTGCTGCTTCAATGGAGGCTGCAAAGCTTCCCTGAGCAATTGCCTAGAGACTCCAAAGCCTCAGATAAAATAACTGTGCCCCCCCCCAGTACTCATGCATTCTGCAAAAAAAACTTTTTTTACTTCATTTATAGCTCCCTAGTTCACTGAGACACAAGGTGGATTGCAAATTTTTTTAAAAATTCAATCCGGCAGCATAAAACAACCAATCAATAATGCACTAGAACTAATATTACAGAATCAGAAAACAATGCAAACAAAACACTGACCAGTTCTGCATGTGTGTAAAACGCATGCCGCCATTCTTTTGCACACTTCCTGAAAGGAGACCCCTCCTGCGCTATCCCACTGCCTCGTTGCAGTTTTCCATTCCTGATGAGGTGGTGGAGAAGCCTAAAGCGTGAACAACCTGCACTTCTCTCCCTATTCCTCAGGTTGTCAATCAACACAAGCCACCAATCCTTCACAGCAGATGTTTGGGGGACTCAAACTTCCATCCTCCCGAATCCTGAAATTAATTTTAAAAATTTGTCTACATTGCTATGGGGAAAATCCACAACAGTAAAATATTATTTTCAATCTGCATATCTACTTCTGCGTAGCTATGGAATCATGCAGCAACAATAAAACATTTCTTTAGACCCCTTTTTGGGATACTTTGTATAATGGTCTATCTTTATGTTTGGATAGATTTGTGATAGACTGGCCATGTTAATTGGACCCCGATGATTATGTGTTAATGATAAAGATTTAAAACAAAGAATACGTACCGTAAGTTAATAGAAAGTTGGCTGCTTCATCACATGCCTCCCTTCTTTCCCCATTCATACCCCACCACCAGACAACAGAATGTGTTTTAGCTGTCCAGTCCCAATATTACACATTTTATTTGTAATGAGGGCACATCGCTTTGTGGTCCTGTAGCACGGCAGGCTGCACCTTTAAAAAAAAAACAAAAAACTTTTGATCCAGAAATGGAGAGGGCAGGGTGGGTGCAAGGGCGAGCAAAATGCTACCAAGACTGTCACATGTTTCTCCCTTCAGTGGGGCTTGCCCCTGTTTGTGCCCCAATTTGCAGCACGACAAGAAGGGGAAATCAGTTTTTGGTGATTTTCCTCATCACGGAGCAAATTGGACGAAAACTCTCACAAACTTTTGCACATTCGCGGGTTGCAGCCAACGTCATGTGGAAGCAACACTAAAACCCACAAGCAATGAGAGGCTGTGTAGGGGCAAATTCTTCATGCAGAAATGGTCACTGTATAAGACCTGACAGGCCGTATTGCAGAAAGTGGGTTACAAAGCCAGAAGACACTGTAATAAAAGCCAGGTGGTACATGCAATATCCACATCTTACAAACTGTTTCCAAACCCCAAAAGTTTCTAAATATGCATAATCACATAGCTATTAGATCATTTGACTGAGCATGTACTTTTTGAGCAATTTTGTATCCTTCCTCATCTTTCTTCTCCATTTGCAATGTAAATTAATATTCTTCCTGCATTATTGCTTAGAAGTATTTGGTAAGAAGTTCTCACAGGAATATAAAATATTCAACTTTGTACTTAGACTTTTAACATGATTAATAAAGGGGTAGGATTAAAAGGTGGGAGAAATGATGCAGTATCTGTGGCTATTTAACATTGGTGTCATTCAAATTACGGTCGGATATGGAATTTAATAGTGGACGGATTGTACCTTATAGCATTTTCTATGCACACCATGTAATTTTTTTCATGGTACCTATTAACTTTAGGGATTTTTGTTTCAGTTTCACTAGGGCCTAATACAGATTTTCTTTTTCTTCTCTTTGCTGAACCCTTGCTGTAGTGAATGTGATAAGGCAGAAAAGTTTGACTTATAAGGCTCTAAATGTGACGTTCAGGCTAATGTCTTGCATTGCAAAAAGAAAGAAAGAAAGAAAGAAAGAAAGAAAGAAAGAAAGAAAGAAAGAAAGAAAGAAAGAAAGAAAGAAAGAATAGATTTCACCCGGATGCTTACCATCTGCCAATGTGAAGGTGAGAGGAAATGATCAAAAAGAAGAATCATGTACTAAACTGTTCAAAATTATACATTCAGTAAGTGCTTCTGTCATCCTCAGAGATAATAGTCCTGCTGAACATTGATAATTGCTTCATTCATTGTTTTACAGAGAGAAATGGCATGTTAAGATACCATTCTCTTTACTTCCAGTTGTTTTCTCCTGCTATTGGTTCAAGGACAATCTTATGGAAATTAACACAGACCAAATGAAGTCAAGCCCTTTAAAATGATACAGATTTTAACAAGAGACACTCACAATGAAATCCTAAAGTCACACCCTTCTTAGCCCATTTATTTCAGTGACTTTAGATGAGTTTTACTCTGTTTAGGATTGCATCACTAAACACATGCTTGACTTCCAATTAATTCTGCAAAATAAAGATCAAAAGGATTTGACTGGGCTGTCCCCTCTCTGTTTATACAGGGAGCAAAAGCAGAGCTCCATTAATCTTATCAGCATTGCAAACTAACAATTTAAATGTTAAAATGTCAAACAATATCAAACAAAGCAATTCTGTTTGAAGAGGAGCTCTTTTAAAATTTTTACCAATGACCATTATCCTGTGTACCTGAGAAGTCCTCTTTCGATGTATAACACTTTGGTAGTCTGAGGTTCACCCCATTTTAGTTCCCTACTGAGACTATAACTAGAAACAACAATGATGAAGGTAAGCAAATTGTTAATTAAAGTCATAGTGAAAAATTATGCCCTTCATTTCTAGTTCTACATGCATACTTCCCTCGTGAAAAAGTGGGCTTTTTAGACTTTCACATGCCACTGCTGGACTCAGTACTTTAGCCAAGGCACTAAGGTGGTAGGATTTGTAGGAGTAAACTTTATCCAGTTTAGGCTCCTTCATTACAACCCGGTTCATAACTAGGGAGCAGAGACCACCATCTAAATCCCAGTCATTTCCCCAGTGTAATATTGGGAGAGGTGTTTTTTTTTAACATTTTCTAAACTGCTAAACTACTGGGGAACATTTACTGAGGTTGTTTTGTGCAAATAAATCTGCACCAAAGCAACTCCCATTTGTAACAGCAGACAACCCATCCGAGGTAACAGTCAACGTAATGAGAAATACACAACACCAGCCAAGGACCAGAGAAAAATCCTATCAAGTCCCTCTCTTGTGTGCTGTTCAGTTCAAAGAAAGAATAGATCATGCTCTGTACTTAATTTCTAGAGAATGTACAGAGACAATGGTGTTTCTACACTACATATACATTTTATTTTATTTTGCAAATATGTCATTTTTCCATTTCAGCAGCTCAGGAAACTCCTCTTGTCCTTGGGAAAATAGGAGAGAGAGACTTCAAGTGCCTCAGTATGATTTTCAAGGCACATTAAGTCTGATCATGAACACCTCTTGGGAACAGTTAATTTAAGAAAAGAAGACAGAAAAAAACAGCACGGGTTTTGAAATTATTTCAGTCTTCTCATTGACAAAGATAGCAACAAATGATAGGTAGATGGATTTTGGATAACTGAAGAACAGTGTTCACCAAAATTAGGGCTTATAAATCATGCTACTGAAGATGTTTTGGTATGTGTGCCATTATAATACACTTACTCGGGGACATAATTGTGAGCAGAGTTTATTGCATGTTAGCACAACTTGGTGAAGTAGTCACACATTTGGCACTAGTCTAGAGTTCCATGTGCATTCCCTTCTTAGATGGGGAATGGCTGCACTTGTACATATAGAAATTCTCTGAATGGAAAAGAATGAGGAAGCCCAAGCAGGCAGGGGGAGTTCTGAACATAAATTACACTGGTGAACTAGAATGTTAGACTGACATCAGAGAGACCTGAGTAATCTTTGGCTAGTCACATTTTCTTAGGGCACAACTAGACATCATGTCCCTGGGATGGACACATGGACACTGCTGCCACTTTAGAAGTTAGTCTAGGATGTTTGAAAATGTCTTCTATGGCTGTTTCAGCACTTGAAAACGCATTGGGGGAGGGGGAGAAATAAGAACATCTGGTCCCACCATAGTGCAAACCCAATGTTGACTTCCGTGGATAGAAATAAAAATGTAACAGACATCAGAAAGGGTTTTCACCATCATTAGTCTATTAATGGACCTCTATGATATGTAACAAAACTCATGAAAAAAATCCAATTTAATTCAGTGAACAAATGAATAGATTGAACATTTGGCTTTTTGGTGGAAATATGTAAAAGTCAGTAATGCTATCTTCTACCTCCATAATTATATTCAAAACATCCATATTAAAAAAGAATGTCTTGTGAATACTTAGGGCCATTTCGCACAGAGCTCAAAGTTGCTATTTGGTTGCTGTTAGCGAAAGCGCTACTTCAACTAGCGAAATGTAACTAGCTGTGCCCGTAACGCACAGCTGCGGTTTTTGCGGAATTTAGCACTTTCACTTCTCGTCACTTTCGTAACCCACAGGCTTCCGGTTCTCCGTCTTTTCGCTACAAAGGAGGTCCCTTTTTAGCGCTTCTGGTCTCCCGTGCCCGTCAATCAAACTGCGGCCACACCTTTGACCTCGACCCTAAAGCCGGACTTGTCGGGGTCCCCTTTTTTTTAAAAAACCCAGGAAAACCCGTAGCAACGCGTTATCGTCAAATCATTGGCGCCCTTGGAACGTGTTTTCTATTGTTTTCTATGAACCAGAGGTTGATGCATTGATATGTTTGAAAGGTTAATCCCCGCCCACAGTACACGCCCACAGGTTACCTGCTTATATGCACCTGGGCAGACACGCGGTCGGCCTCTCTTTGTTTGCGTAGCCTACTGCCCGCAGCACAGGTTAACGTTGCAATGGAGAGGATTATTTTTCAATTGTTGGCTCGGGTGATTGCCTTGGTCCAGCGTATCCGCACCAGTGTGCAGCATAGGAGGGCTGCTTCAGAGGAATACCGAGAACGTATTGCCAGAGCGATGACCAGCAGCACAAGACGTTCTCAACGGGCAACCATGGCGGCAAAGAGGCACTGGCAAGCTCTGGCAGAGGTCCGGTTCCCCCCCCGGTTCTGGGCGGACGAAAGATCCTCTGACTGGTGGGAAAATTTTGTGTGGGCTCGCTGGGATGATGACCACTGGATTGCCAACTTTAGAATGTCTAGGGGGACATTTTTTGAACTCGTGGAGGCTCTACGAGGACGCATGGAGAGGCAAGTCACTGGCATGCGGCGCCCCGTGCCAGTGGAAAAAAGGGTGGCGGTCGCATTGTGGTACTTGGCAACCCCTCAGTACTTCCGGACAGTAGCCCAGCAATTCGGACTCGGAGTCACTACGGTTGGCGATATCCTTAAGGAGTTCTGCCTCGCCATGGAGGCGGAATTGTTCAGCAAAGTCGTGTGCCTCGGAGACCGGCTTGGAGCGGTGAGTATCATTCGATCCCCTTTGCCCTTTAAATTTTTTTTCTTGTTTGACAGGTCAGCAACGAAGACGCGATACACCCCACGCTGACATGCCATGGCTTATATTCTTTTCTTTCCCTTATTCCAGAGTATGGACGGGTTTGCCAGGCTCGGATTCCCGCATTGTTTTGCGGCCGTCGATGGAAGCCACATCCCTATCCGTGCCCCCGGGGGAAGCATAAAGGAGTTCGGTAACAGGAAGGACTTTTGTTCTGTTCTCCTGCAAGGAACTGTGGACTTCTCCGGCCGGTTTATCGATGCCGAGGTGGGGTGGAGTGGCAGGAGGCATGATGCCCTTGTTTTCAGGGAATCCAACCTCAGGAAAGCCATGGACGAAGGGGTCTTTGTTCCAGGAAACCCCACCGCCACCATTGAGGGCGTGCGTGTGCCGCCGTTGGTGCTCGGGGACGGAGCCTACCCAATACGACGCTGGCTCATGACTCCCTACAAGCGGCCAAGGACAGACGTGCATAGCCACTACAACCTCACTCACTCCCGGGCAAGGAATGTAGTGGAGCGTGCCTTTGGACGTTTGAAGTCCCGGTTCCGTTGCCTGATGTCCCGACTACACGTGCATATAGACAATGTGACTCCGCTGATCATTGCGTGTGTCATTTTGCACAACATATGCGAGGACAAGGGACATAACATCCCCTTCCCTGTGGATGAACCTGATCCTGTTGTCCTTGAGGACACACAAGACATCCCTGAAGCAAGGAGAAGAAGAATCTATGCAGAGGGGTGCAAGGTTCGGGACGCCATAGCCACCCACATCTACAGAAACAGGAGGCGTGTTTAATTGTTTTTCCCACTCTCTTGTTGTTGAATAAAGTTTAGTGTTCTTTGTTTAACCTTGTCTTGTGCGGTTTGTGTACTTTGCCAGCAAAAAAACGGGGATTCTCTGGTCCAAAAGCACTTTGACAGCCCTAAACGCTAACTCCCACTGAAATTGACACACACAACACGGAAGCGCTGAGCGGGGAAAGTTCGGGGAGGCGGGTAGCCAGGAAGTATTGGCGACCCCTGTCAAAACGGAAGATCAATCCACTTATGTTCCAAGGAATAATTTTATTGGTGGGCAGCTTTGATACATTTAAAATAGGGGTGGTCGATCGGAGCAACGCACGTTCGTTCCCTAACCGTCATTCCGAAGATGCCGAAGCCACGGAAGGGCTCCTTCTGGCAGCGCGCCGAGGCTGAGGCACTTCTGGAGCTGGTGCTCCAATCGAAAAGTGTTGGCCGCCTTATGGCCAGCACCCACTGCCACACCAAGGGTGCTTACCTGGTGTTGGCATCAAAGCTGAGGGAGAGGGGCTATGTCCGGACCTGGGAGCAGGTCCGGACAAAATTTAAGCGAGTGAAGCTGGACTTCCTCAACAGTCTGGAGCAGTGGGGGGGGGGGGGTCCCGCAGCCAAGCGGGAGGACGGTCTTCCACGACCAGATGGTCAAAATATGGGAGAAGGCTGGGAAGCCCCCCCTGGAAATGAGGAGGCATATGGGTAAGTATGCCCTCGTTGTGTTTTGCCCTTAAACATGCATGGCATGACTAGCTGCCTCTTTCCCCTACTGTCCCCAATGAAATTCGAAATAGTATTTATATGCTGTCAACCCCCTCTGACTTAGCCCGCCAGTACTGTGTGGAACCACTTTGGTTATGCGCTTTGACTCTAACTGTGGTGTGTCTACCAGCTGTGTTTCAACTCTGGTTTGTGTGCTTTTAATTATGATTGCTCTTTTTCTTTGCCCAGCCACACAATCACCATCCAAGATGGGAAAAGCACCTGAGCGTGAGGAGGAGGAAGAGGGGCCTTCCACCTCAGGACAGGCTGCAGGTGAGAGTTTTATGCCTGTGCGGGAGACCCATGTGTGTGTACCCCCATGGAGCCATATGGGAGCCTGCTATGATGCTCCCATTTGAAGTGTTATTAAATTCTTTGTTTGATTTCTATAGCAGAAACTATGGAGGCAAGGCTGCGTGCCATGGAGGCAAGGGTGACTGCCTTAGAGGCCGAAGTGGCAGAGCTCAAAGGGGAGTTAGAGCAGCAAAGGCAGCAGAGGGAGGCGGAAGAACGTAGGTTATGTTCCCCACTGCCCAACTCTTCTCACACTGTGGCTAAGGCCACCAATAAGTGTATGCATGTAAACTACAAAAATAGGAAAATATGTGTGGCACTAATGTGTACTTTTTCTCCCTCCCCACACAGTTAAGAAGAAGGAGGACGAAGAGGTCTTCCGGCGCAAAGTTAGGGGGACCGTGGGACGGCTGTGCAGGAGAGTGAGGGCGCTGGAAGGGGCTGGGGAGGGGAGCGGTGGGACCTAAGTTTGTATTTCTTTTTGTGTTTTGGGGTGGGGGGTGTTGGGGGGTTTCCCAGTTACTTTGCCCATTTTTCTATCCCTGTTAAATATTTGAATTTGTTAAAAAAAGTTGGCTTTCTTGGAGGGTGGGGGTGGTGGTGGGGGGGGTCCAAGTTAAATTCCCTTGTTTTTTTCCCCTGTTGAACTGTTTCTGAAAATAAAATTTTGTTGTAAATTTCCTGAAAAAGACTCCAGTGTGACTCCTTGCACTCGCACACCTTTCACCCCAAACTCCTAAAACACCTTTAACCTTTAAAACACCCTCCAACCTACAACCCACACAACGGTGCCAGAATAGGCACAATCACTAGAGAGGGTACACTGAGACAGAGTCAAAAACATAAACTTTATTGAACAGACAACAGCAAACACAGATAAACAGACAAAATGGCCCAAACTAGGAGGGGGAGAACTTGTCCGCGGGTTTCACGACTCTCTTCCCGAGAACAGTCCTCCTTCTAGTTTGGGTCGCGGCATTCTGAGAGGGGGTGGGTGGGGTGGGTGCTGGAGGTGGTGGGGGGGGTGGGGGGGTGCTGGAGGTGGTGGGGGGGGGTGTGGGTTGGGTGGGGGGGACGTTCACTATAATCTGAGGAGGGGGGGCCGCCTCCATAACCGCGACCGCCCTCTCCATCAGCCTCCTTATCATTCGAACTTCCTCCACGCTTTCGCGTAGTGAGTTGTTCGAATCTCTAAGGATGGCGCGGAATTTTTTGCCCTCCTGGGCCACGAGGGAGAGCATCGCCTGGTCTGCAGCAGCTGCACGCCTGGACTCCTCCTGGCAGTGCTCCAGGATCCTTTCTCCCACACTAGTGAGGACGGAGACGCGCCGCAGCCTGCCGCGTTCCCTGGCCAGCCTCTCCTCAGCCGGGAGAGCGCCCCTGGGTGGTGAGCCAGCTGGCTCGTCGTCTTCAGAAAGGACCTCTGTTGGCAAAAAAAGAGAAAAAGAACTGTTAGTAACAACGAGACAGTCAAAACCCACCCTGGTGCACATGGTGGCCTTTCTTGGTCACATATTGTTAAACCAAGACTCAGAACAATGCCAGGGGAGCACACGGTTATTGTTTGTTTGCCCATGGTGGCCTGTCTTGGTTACATGTTAAACCAAGACTCAGAACAATGCCAGGGGAGCACAAAAATGAAAAGGAAGCACACAGTTATTGCACACAGACATTGTCCTGCAGCCATGGCTCGAAAGGAACAGTTCATGCACGCTCACCATCTTGTATGTGTATCCGCCTGCGCAGGGCAGGAGGTCCAGCCACCCCACGCTCCTCCTCCTCCTGTGTCCCGGGTATGAAATCTGAAAAAAGGGAACAAAGAACATGATTAAGGACCAAAGTGTGGCAAAGCAAGCTTCAAACCCTAAAGCAGCAACGTTGAGGGACTATCTTCTGTCTCTTGGCAGTGCTGCTGCCCTGCACAAACAGAAAAGCACAAAGCAGTTAAACCCCCCCCCCTTATTGCAACTGATACTTACCAACATTTGTGGACGCCCCAGAATCACTGTCCTCTGCTACTGCTGCAGGGGACTCTAGGACCACCGTCCCAGGCATCTGTGTCTCTGTGGACAAGAGCAGAAAATAGTGAAAAAGGAGCAAGCATACAACCTGAACCACACAGCAAGCTCCCAAAGAAGTGGCTAGAGCACTGCAGAAGGCCTATGGCTGAGACATGCAACAAAACTGTTTGGGTTGTTGTTTAAACACAACCGTTTTAAAAAGCCACCCAAAGCAATCCACAAACATCCAATCATAGCATGCGTTGCAACGAACACAAGGCATACAATGGTGAAAAAGGAGCAAGCACACAACCTGAACCACACATCAAGGTCCCAAAGTAGTGGCTAGAGCGCTGCAGAAGGCCTATGGCTGAGGCATGCTGCAAAACTGTTTGGGTAGTTGTTTAAACACAACCGTTTTAAAAAGCCACCCAAAGCAATCCACAAACATCCTATCATATTATGCGTAGCAACGAACACACGAGAAAACGATCCCCAAACGTCAGAACACACATTTGCTCAATATAAAAACAATAAAATATAAAATAAAAAGAAAATTACTTACCGGAGGCAAGGGGCGTTTGCTCAGGAACCTCCTCCGGCTCCCCAGGAGCGATGGCCATCAGGTCCACCGTGACCAATTCCGCTGGTCGTTGCTGGACGGGGGGTGGAGGCCGAAAGCTGGACGAGGTTCCCTCGCCGGGATCCTCCTCAGCGGGTGGTTCCTCGACCGGGGCAGCCGGCTTCCGAACCACCTTAAGGCTCCTCCCGACGCGCTTCGGCCTGCCGGCTCCTTCCCCGTCTCCGTACAGCTGGCGCTGCTCCTCGAAGTAGGGGCAGGTAACCTTTTCGTTGCCGGAACCCTTATTATGGTTCACGGCACGCATGTACTCTGCCCTCATTGTTTTGGTCTTCGACCGGCATTCAAGGCCGGTCCTGTTGTGGCCCAGGGCACGCATCTTAATGGCCACTTGTTCGAAGACCTCCCTATTTCTGTGAGAGGACTGGAACGCGTCCTGGATTTTCTCCTCCGAGAAAATCGCGATCAGGTCCCTGATCTCCGCGTCCCTCCAAGTTGGGCCACGGCCGGTTGCAGGGACGGACGAGGCTTGAGAAGAGGATTCCATGTTGCTTTCGCTAGTAGCTGAGCAAAATGGTGGTGCGAGGTGCAGGGTGCAACGGATCATAAACCTTCCCGCACACAAAGACAAAGGGACTAGCCGGCTCCTGATTGGTAGAGGGCAGTAGGGGACACGCGCATTGGCCACATTAGGTCACATGTCACGTTCAAAACTCCTCGCGCGGGAACAGGATCTGCTCCTAATGGCCAGATTAGCGCCTTTTGTTTGACTTCTCGCATGCGCTGATTCGTTCACACGCGGGAAGAGCAGTTTGAACATGCAGCGGGAGCCATTTTAGTGAGATGTCCGCCATTACAAAAACGCATGCCGGTGTAAAACCGAGAGCAATTGCAGTGGTACGCGACAGTTCCCCAATAATATTCACCAACCAAAGCATAAATCAATGACATGTAACTGGCGAACGTTCGTTGGCACGCTCAGCGGACAGTTTTTTAAAATGAACGGCGGACGGCGACTCCGCTTGCCGGAGGTCTAGCCGCCGATGGAAGGGGTTGTCCGCACCCAAGCACAACCACGCACCAGGAACCACACAAAGACCCACTACACGTAAACCGCCCCTCATGCTAGAATCATTTCTATTGAACCCCTGTAAGCTAAACTGGAGACTGCGAGCGGTGAACGTTTGTTGTCACGCTCAGCTGAAAGTTTTTTTTAAATGAACGGCGGACGGCGACTCCGCTTGCCGGAGGTCTAGCCGCCGATGGAAGGGGTTGTCCGCACCCAAGCACAACCACGCACCCGGAACCACACAAAGACCCACTACACATAAACCGCCCCTCTTGAAATCACCTCGAATCATATCTATTGAACCCCAGTAATCTAAACAGGAGCCTGCGAGCGGCGAACGTTCGTTGGCACGCTCAGAGGAAAGTTTTTAAAAATGATCCCCGTACGTTGACTCCGCTAGTACTGGCCTACGGTAGACGGGGTTTTAAGCTATGGGCAAATGTTTGGAACGTGACGGTGTGTGCCACTGTGCTTTTGGAAAACTATTGTGGTGTCCGGGCAGAATTTAAGAAAGTGATCGTGCTTGAAAGCCAGTCGCTGTCTCGTTGCCTCGTAGATCCCCGCTCGCTCGGAGAAAAAAGATGGCGGACAGTTCGCCGGAAGTTAGGAGGAAAGGCTCGGGAGGAGGGACTTTGAAGAAACCGCAACAATGGTAACGCACAAGTCTGTGGCGCTACTGTTGCAGATTGGTTGCAGGAGTGTATCGCTATCCGGAGGGTGAATCCAGTTTTCTGGATTCCCCTAGAAGCGCTACAACGAAGCGCTTTTTGCGGGTCGGTTGCAGGACTGTTGCAGATTGTGTACGACGTCGTGGGTTATGGCAAATTTGTAGCGTTTCCAATTGGCAACCATCCTGCTACTTTGAAGCCGTGCGTAATGGCCCTTAGTATTACAGAACACAAGAGTTAAATCTGTGTTTTCCCATACCTGGTCTGGTTGCTTCTTCAATTGTTATCCTGAGGCTAGAGCTTGAGCTATAGTAGGACACAGTTTTTTGCTAATATGTCTTGTAATTCAAAACTTAATCTTGGCCAGACCTTCTCAATAACCCTTTGATGTTGCCTCCTAGCATAAATAAAAGAGCTTCAACTTCAAAAATGACTTGTGATAATAGAAACTTAAGCTTGGATATTTGCCAGAATAAGTTTTAAAGTACACTGTAAAATGTATCAACCTATATAACATCAGTTAATTTCACAAAATAACTCAAGGAGAGAAATGCAGTGCTCCAAAGGTTAATGTATCCAGTTTAACCGATAGAAGGTATGTGCAAACCTTTCAACGGCTGTCTAAACTATAAATTTGCTTATAAAATGTAAATTAACAGTTTCAAACAGTAATTAGAAGCCTGCCTAGCCAAGTAATGTCTTCTTGGATCCAACTGGATCCAGAACATATTTATAATTTGCGCATGATATTGGGCTCAAATACAAGCTTCTGATAATTTACTCGAGATGTCTTTCTTGCCATTTCTTATGGAATAAGAAGCCTAAGCAGTGGTTCCTAACTTTTAATCCCCTATTGCTCCCTAGTACACAACATTAGCATTGAATGCCCACCATTCATTTACAGGCTTGCATTCCACTTCACTTCAAAATAGGAGTTTAAGAAGGTTTACTAAAGTCAACAATCAACTAAAATCTCAACAATACAATTTCTCCTAAAAATAATGACCTCCATACAAAATTGACAGCACAAGGGCTATTCACACCTCCTTGGAGAGGAAGCTCCATAATGTTGGAGCTGTAGTTTATTTCTACCACCATCACACCACTCTCCTTGCCTGTGAGCGTCTGAGAGGCAGCAGAGATCTACATTTGTGTGAGGCCCTTCAACTTCCCAATACTCCAAAAGCAGATTCCAAACGGGGGGAAAAGGCAGACCAGGCACTCTCACAGTTTTGATGGGGGCTCCCCAAAATAACCCTGTGAAAGCTTGGCAGTCACCCCAGTCAGATACCATACAGAAAGGAACATGCCCACAATTCTCACAGCCACTCCCCCAGGGCTGAAAGACACAGGTTGACGTCATCACCCTGGGTGTTTTTTTCTACTCTGCAAAGGAATGGAAACACCCGTGTTGAGCTGGCAGCCCCTCTCCTAAGTCTCCAAAGGCAGGATGTGGATTGGTGGTCTGGATTTTTTATAACACATGCTGTATTTATGAAGATTGTGTTGTACCACCATTACAGATTGGGATCCCCTGGTGTCTTCATGTCTGTGAAACACACACGATACAGTATAAATAGTTCCCTGTGCCCACCCTAGAAAGGCTGCTCTTTAACATTTTCCTGGAAAGAGAAGGTTTATCAAGAATACTTCCCATTTCGATTATGAAAGCTGATTAAAAAAAAACTCTTGTGGTCCATCATTCCATGGACAGTACTTCTCCAGAATATAGACTTTTAAAAAACTGTGTATTTGTCAAATCTGTGTTCAGAGAATTACAAGGGAAAAAAGAACATGCTCAGTCTACAAGTAAATGCATCCATACCAGTATCTTTATTTATTGTATGAAAGCTGCTTGCTAATGTACACTTACTATTCTAAAACTTATCTCGGTTGTTCTTTCCCAAGACATTTTATTTGCTGCATAATTAGACACTGAATAATATGACAAGGAAATTAATGTAATGATGCCCCCCTATCTGGAGAGAGTATGATTCTTACAAATGCCAGGAAGAGTAAAGAGTTTGTCCTCAGAACTGCTGACTTCACATTTTTGGACCTACTTAATATAAATGTGGGCGAAAACTGGCCAAGAACAAAAGTGACATATTTGAATTATTTGGTGGAAGGAACATCACTACCACCAGCTCTTAGCAAACACAGCTGGTTTTCAGAACCATGGCAAGTTTCCAGGACAAGAAGAGGAAGCTGATTTTTTTAAAGTTCACAACAGAAACACTCGCAGGATAGCATTAACAAGGCATTAGTAAATTGAAGATAAAATATAAAAAAGAAGTATAAAATATAAAAAAGAAGACTTACCTCTCTATAGGGCCCTTACAAGGATGAATGGGAATGCATATTTAAAATGCTATTAAAATGAGGCCATAAACTATCATATTTATTAATCTTTTACCAGAAAAGTCAAGCCACATTTGATCTATCATTATTGTTCATGCCCCATGCTGACGAGAGGTGCATATGCCTAGACTGTTCATGGCATTATATCTAATTCTGAACATGGTCAAAAATCCATAGTGTTCAGGGAAGGGGGATTTTTCTAAAAACCTGGGGTGCCCCTGGGTCTGTAGAAAAACCTGACAATGAACAAAGGCATAGGGGTCTTTCCCTCATACCTCAACTGATAAGGGAAATAAGCCACTCTGAGATTCCTTTCGGTAGTGAAAAGTAGGGTATAAAATATACTACTAGGCAGGTATTTCTGGAAAGTTGCTACTGGGAAACAGTGTCTCCCCTTTCCACATATCCCCATGGCTTCATGGTGCTTCTGTGCTCCCTCTAAAGTTTCCCCATCTTCCATGCCACTGGTCTCAAATTTGCTTTGTTGTGATGTTTTTTGGAAAGATTGAAGTAAGACCAAGGTGGTATCCATGAGAGGTACACCTGGCCTTGACCTAGGCCAGGGCCTTTTTGGTCCTGGCCCCAACCTGGTGGAATGAGCTCCCAGGTAAACTGAAGGCCCTTTCAGAGCTCTCTCAATCCTGCAGAGCCAGTAAGATGGAGCTCCGATGGAGGTGGAGAACTGACTCCTTATTAAGTCCTTCCAGGCTGAGGGCTGCCTCCTGATTGGGGCTAAGCTATCAGGGTGGGCCATTCCTGGTGGTATTCTGCACGGAGCCAAATAAAACAATTTTAAAAACAACCAGTTTAGACCGCTTTATTATATTACAATCTGAGTTGAAAAAGGCCAGGAGGCCAGGACAACTTACTGGCAGCAGAGCATGCCTCTTCCACCCAGGAAACTTCTGAAACTGGCAGAAAGTTGGGGGGGGGGGGAGCTGATATCTTATTAAGCCCTTCCTGGCTGAGGGCTGCCTCATGATTGGGTCTAAACTACCTGGGTATGCCATTCCTGGATGAGGGCCAATCAGGTAGTGGGTGAGCAGTCAGTTTGGTTTACTGATTATTTATGAACTGATTTATCCCAGGTGTATATATGGATAAGATAGCCATGGAGAAATATTAATATCCCACTTTGGATGTATAGATGCAGTATTACGTAAATCAATGTCCATACATAAGAAATAGACAATGTGCAACAAGTATGAAGAGAGGGTGCATAATCTTCTCTGACAGACCAGTACAACAATTCATCTTCTCTGAAATTTCTTATGCCCTCAAAAGGTCTCTGGAAAAACCAGAGATACAGAGACATAAACACAGTATCCCTGGCCAACTTTGCAGGGCTCCCTCAAAGAGAAAATGGATAAAAGTTATAATTCCCATTTACTGCATCATAACACTACTACATAGCAATATATTTTAAGTGTTAATGACCATAACATAACATATTTGTATGCCTTCAGTTCATAGAATGGGGCATCTTGCACATATACTATCTTCCTAAATGCTTTATTAAACCATCTGGCTCTGGAACACCAGGCCAATCCCAAGTTTATGAACTGTAAACCAATAAAAATAGTTTGACAACAACATGGGGCAATGAAAGTAATGAGGGATTAAAGAAACAAAATGCACACCACTGTACAGGAAGATTGATGATGACTACACAGTCTTGGGATATACACCTATTCTGTTAGCAAGACGTGTTACAGATAACTACAAAGTCAAAATCATCTACTTATGTCATGCGGATGTTTGCAGAGGATAATAGTTCTAAAGAGCGTGTGTTTGCCCATTGGAAATATCACTGCCAGATCACAAGATGCCCTATCTAGTTTCTGGCTGATGGCTACTTTAAGTGCTCTTCCCAGACACTGTCGCATCTCCAAAGTAGCAGAACAGCAAGCACCTAGCATTTCTTACTCTGAGATACAGAAAAGGTTTGCTGAGAAAAGAGGGCCCTTGTAGCAGCATCAGTGCTATTCAATGAAGCTGGATCAGGCCTTAAAACTGTGTTGTCAAAGCAAATGGGAATCCTGAATTGTTGTTCAAATATCTTTGAATTTGCTAATTGCTAATTGATAATAACAGATCTGATTTGAGGTGCCTAATCTATGGTTGGTTTCTTGAATACACAGGAGCAGATAATCAACACACAAAATGCAACTTTGGCAATCAACCACATTGTCAAATGCAGACTTAAAGATATTCCTGCTGGAAACAATGCCCCACTTGCATGAACTTAGCCATTTAGTATTGCCACATGTGCTCTTCTCCTTCTGTCGATATTCAATGGAAATTGCAGGAAAAGTTCCTACCTTGGCAGCACATGAATATACTTTTTTTGTTACTTTCTGTTTTCATGTGAACTTTTCATTTCACCCATTTGCATGGTTAATGTCACCAACCTGTACTTTTTAATGCTACTATATAACATGTCCTAATAAGGTAATTTTTCTTCTTATATTAGGAAAAAAATACTTTGCTTTTAACCAAGCTCTGCATACTAAATATCCTGCACAAATACCTGAGTAGAATGCAGTGTGTGTCCTTGACACTCTGCCATTGTCACATTTTCTAGTCTACAAGCTGTATTTAGCAAAGAATTGTTTATTCTTTCCCTAGGACTCACCATGACACTGAAGAAGCCAGCATGAACCGATTCTGAATTAAAATAACAGAATATATTCCAGAGCAGGCCCACTTGCCTCATACTGAAAAGAACTGTTTACCACAAGGAAGATCTAAACTATATCTCTCTGTTATCTTTCTGTGCATTAAGAGGCATCCAGAGTTATTTTACCTCAAAATTTCAACACCCCACAACAAATATTTATATGCAGAACTGAATATTATATGGCAGAACAAAAAAAGAAATTTCCATTCAGGTACCTTATTAAATTATATGGAGAAATGTAGTATTTCCCCAGCACTCATGTCATGTGTCTATTAAAGACATGGTCTTTTCAGATAATAATCCATCTCCCTTTCCTCCTCCCTCCCTCGCTGGTCATCCAAGGGAAAAAACTCAGTGCTGAACCAGACAGAAATAGAGTCAGCAGCAACTAATAACTAACCTTTTGACAGCCACTTTGTAAAAGAATGAGGCTGTAAATAAGGAAATGTTCAGAATTTATTTTTAAAAGAGCACAGATGAAAATTAATGTATCATATTAAAATGACTTATTTCTGCAGTTTTTAAAATTATAGTAGTAAACCAAAACTAATAGAATAGGATACAAACGATTCTTACACTAACTACACCAGCATGTAGATTAAGACTGGTGGATTCTAAGATGGAGAGCTGAGTGTGATTCCTCACTCGTCAACATGAACCCTGCTGAGTGATCAAGGGTCAGTCACAGTTCTCTCAGAATTCTCTCAACCCCATCTACCTCACAAAGTGCCTATTATGGAGAAAGGAAAGGAAAGGCAATGGTATGCTGCTTTGAGACTCCTTCAAATAGAGAAAAATGGGGGTATAAAACCCTACTTTTCTTTCACTTCTATTTATGAATCTTTGTAGAAGAGACAAGCAAAGAAGTCAGGAAAAAAGCCTAGGCTCAGTTTACCTCACATTTCCAGTGAGAACAAAAATCACTGAGGATTTTTCCAACCTGACTGGTATTTCCTGGTTGCAAGGCATTAAGAAGACATGTCTCTGATCTAGCCCCAGCCATAATTTACCATATTACTATGCCTCAGTGGCATATTCCTACCCCCAAGATGGTCTCCCTGACATTTCTGCCATTTCACCACTAAAGAGAGAAACTCACCCACCAGCCTCAGAATTTGGAAAAAGAAGGGGTTCCATCACCAAGGTGCCCTTTCTTCCCCAAACTGGTTCCCCACATACTCTTCCGTCCTAGTCTGAGCTCAGTCGGTCCTGTTTCTAATCTCCATCCACCAACTCCACCTGGGAGACTACAAAAGGAAAAGTAAGGCTTTCTTGCTTCTTCCTCCTGCTACCTGTTTCCCTGTCCTGCTCTTTTTCCTTGCTGCTCAGGGCTCCCTCACAACCTTTCACCTTCTGGCCTTCCCCAAATCTAAGCTCAGCCTGGCTCCCTGTCTTAATCTCAGGAATGTGAGAGTGATCTGCCTGGGTCCCAGCCACCTTTGTGTCCTGGCCTTTCTTGCACTGGAGAATCTGGACCACAGCTGTCCTCTGCTCTGGCAGCCAGGGTAGGCTGGAGTCCAAGCCAGGTGCCAGCTCCCAACAGTGGGTGAGGGGAGAAATGAGATACTCCTTGGGAGTTCCCACTCATCCTATACAATTTCTGTGCATTAAAACAAAATGTAGAGTAGAAAAGCAAACAAAGATTTCTTGACCCAAGAGACTCGTCAATCATTTAAACTACAAAGGAACACTTCATCCAGCTTCAGTGTCAGTCACTTCATTGCAACTGTTGTTATCAGGCATACTCTGTCCATTACACTGAAAATAAAACTTTTATTTCTGGGGAAATTGTATTCTAAGATAATATTACCACACAAGCAATTGTTTTCATGAAAACTTGTCCAGATGGTACAAAATGCACAAATTAAGTACATTTCTGGAAATTATATTGTGTTTCTTATAGTGTATTCTAAGTCAGAAGTCAAGTGAGACAGGGGAAGCCAGTATGGAGTACTGATAATGAAGTAATCTAAGTGGCTACTCCAGTTCTGTTACATTAAAACAAAACCAGAGTTTCCTTGAAAGCACTGGAATAGACTTTTATGCTACAAATATTCGCCACTGGCACACATTCAAACTAAATTGTATTTAATTGAAAACTGCAAATTACATATATATAATTTGACAAAGTTTCACAATGCAGAAGTCTTTCAAAGGAATAAAAGAAACAGCACTGCAATTGCTTCAGTCTTTATTTATTCAATAGCTCATCTCAGGGGGAAAGGGTGGATTTAGTACTCCCTGTGAAAATAAAGGGTTATCCAGTTTCCTAACGTGCTAGTCAGACCATAGAGATGGCAGATTGGAAAGAAATAAGGTTCCTGTCAATCAGAAATATAACAGTTTATCATCTCTCTGAAAAAATAAACACTGTAATACAAAAAACTGACAATGGGAGAAGGTAATAGTGAGCAACATAAAAGAAACAGGGAACTTCACTTCTCTTTCCTCTGGCCTAAAATGCTTAGCCATATGTAAGGGGGACACCTAAAATACTGGAATGATCCAAAATTTAGATAACTAGGAGTGCAATAGTGCTGTCACATATAGGAAACATGAATCTCAACAAAGCTGTTTTGAAAGTATAGACAATTTGGTTCTGTTCTAGAATAGTGCACTGCCCACATGTTTATACAACTGCAGGCTTCTGACATAAAGAGATGGGGAGGGAAGGCATATGAAAGATATTATTAAACTTGTGCAGCATCATTTACCTTTGACTTCTTATAGACTTGGGTGTATCATTTTTGAGCTTTGCCCCGAAACTGTAGAGCAGAAAGCAGGACTCTGCTCCTTTAAAAAGAACACATAGGGTTTTGCCACCAATATTGTCCCCCAAATGCCACTCAACTGTAATATAATTGCAACATGAATAGTATGAAGATCAGCATATATTGTTTTGCTTGTGAAGATCAGATACCTTATAACAGAACATCAGAGGTCTCTGACAATAATTTCATGCTCACATTGAGTGACGAACCTGTTTGTATGTAACAAAAACTTATCCTCCTATTCATATATATTCACTTCTTCCATTTTAAGGTTTGTAGAAAAACATTCAAAAATAGAATATTAGCATGAAACAACAAGCCAATCAGGTTTTACCTACCTTAGCAAACAATATAGATACTATTCTTGCAATCTCTTTTTTTTTCAATAATAAATCCAAAATCATTTTTATGCATGGGAAACCATAAGTAGGGAGAAAATATATAATAAAATAAATAAGAAGTCATAGGAGGGAAGAAAATATCCAAGTGCACATTCCAAAATCAATAAAAGGAGGGAGAATACATTTTCAATAGGTTATGTGCTATTGAAATGTAGTCAGGCTGCTGACGTTATAGAGGTGGATGTAATATTCATCCCCTGGATAGAAGGCAGAGGATCAAAAACTCATTTTAGTTTATATTGTACAATGTATTCATCTGTAGTAGAGGGCATTTTTCATATTATAGAAATAAACTTAAACCAAATAGGGTTCCATTTCTTGTCAATCTTTTATTTAAACTGCATTCACTAAAGTAAACTTACTGAATGCAGCCTCAGAGCCATAGCAGAAAATAAAGCAAGTGCAGGAGATATTTAAGCAAGATATATTAAGCACTCTGTCTATAAACTACTAGTGCACTAAAGTGTAGGAAGTAGTAGTAATAGTAATAGTAATAGTAATAGTAATAGTAATAGTAATAGTAATAGTAATAGTAATAGTAATAGTAATAGTAATAGTAATAGTAATAGTAATAGTAATAGCAATAGTGGAGGAGGAGGGGGAGGAGTTGTTTTTCATATACTGCTTTTCTCTACCCAAAGGAGTCTCAAGGTGGCTTACAATCGTCTTCTCTTTCCTCTCCCCACACCTGTGAGGTAGGTGAGGCTGAGAAAGCCCTGATATTCCTGCTCAGTCAGAACAGCTTTATCAGTGCTGTGGTGAGCCCAAGATCACCCAGCTGGTTGCATGTGGGGAAGTACAGAATCAAACGCGGCTCACCCGATTAGAAGTCCATACTCCTAACCACTACACCAATTATAAAGATGAGACTGTTTTTAAAATGGCAAGAAGCCATGATGGTACTATATTGACCTGGATAGTCCAGGCTAACCTGATCTTGTCAGATCTAAAAAGCTAAATGAGGTTGGCCCTGGCTAGTATTTGGATGGAAAGCCTCCAAGCAATCCTGGGGTTGTGATGCAGAAGCAGACAATGGCAAACTACCTCTGACTGTCTCTTGCCTTGAAATCCCCATGTGAGTCACCATAAGCCGGTGTGACCTGATGTCACTTTCCACCACAATGCTAGAATTGATGCTCCTGGGAACTGTATTGTCTGTCATGTGAGCAGGGCCAGCTGCTTGATGGGAAAGAATCTGGACCTCACTATATGATAAAAATGTCACAATTTATTCCCATATTTCTTTTCAGAAGCATGAGGGAGGGTAACCATTTAACTTTTCTTCCTCAAGTGAAAAAAAAATGCTTTAGATATCTGTAAGGCATGAAAGCGGTCATTTGGATATGGGACAATCTCTTTAAAGAAATAAAAAGAAAACCTAAATTGTTTTCACTCAGATACTTTTTCAATGGCCTTATTAGAAAGTATGAATATACTGAAGAGCGCTTTGTCTATCCTAGCTGCTCAGAAAGGAGGGATATAAACATAAACAAATGCAATAAATAAGAGTCATGTCCTTTTTATGGTTTTTTAAAATTGTTTTATGGACTTGTGTGACCTGCCACAAGCTGGCTTCGGGAGTGGCAGGGAAGAAGAAGAAGAAGAAGAAGAAGAAGAAGAAGAAGAAGAAGAAGAAGAAGAAGAAGAAGAAGAAGAAGGACTGTACTGACACTCCATGCAAGTGATTCCTAAATTTTTATTAGTGAGATCCACACAACTTTGTCCCAATTCGCACATGTATGCTTAGTGAGGGCATGCTGGAAGTCACTGTGATCATCAATGAAGCTGGAAAAGGCAAAAATAAGTTATGATTGTGTTTCTAAACAGATTGCATTTCCAAAATGACATGAGGTCTCTGTCTTTCGCTCAGAATGTCTAAGCTCTTGGGCAGGCTCAGAACCATCAAGCCAGGCATGAGCGCACAGAAAAGCTAAACTCTTCCACAGCAAAGATGATTCCCTGCTGATAAATTAACTGAACACCCATCACAACCTTGGGTGTGCTTGGAACGGAGACCATATTTCATTCAACCCTAACTGAGGAAAATCCGGATGTATCTTAATAGTGTTTAATGTTGTTTAAACTGGGTATTTAGAGAATTTCTTGGGAAGGACCGCTTAATTATTTCAGCCAGTTGCTGCTTGTACATTTCTAGTAATGCATACTTGTAAATAAATAGATGTATATGTCCAGGCAGAGGCAAGATATTCCCAGTGGAAATTTGGCCTGACAGACACTCTGCTTTCCCAGGAAAGAGCAAACAATTAAACAGTTATTAGTTCACCATCTTATCACTTCTTCTGGATACTGGTGCTGAAAAGTGAAATGGCATCTGGGAAAGTTTAAATATCTTCATCCTGCATTACTTCATTTGTCTAGGAATATTTAACTACAGAGCTATGTTTGTGCTGCCACTTAGTGGCCAAACAATGTAGGAAATGAAAGCCCACAGAAGAGCTTCCAATTGTGGGCCAAATTAGTATGACTTTCAAAAAGACAGAGTGTCTCAGGCAAAATCTCTGTAGATACAATCAACTTGTGCATACTTCAGGTCTCTTCTAATGTCTAAGAAACACATGGAAGTTTAGATTTTGGTTTCCTTCCAAATGTTTGTGAATTCTGGTAGCCACTTTAAATACTAGAAATAAATAGGGCATTGAGATTTTAGGGATCAGCATTCAGCAGGTGCCTGAGGAAAACAATTAAGTGAAAGGTAAGCTTTACTTGCAAGCTTTCGAGAACATCTACAAGGCCGTCATATAGAATGCATTTAAAAAAATCTTTACTTCTTCTGCATCCATCACATCAGATGATGGGGGCAGAACAGGACTTTGTGTGCTTTTCAGTTTGTTTATTGGCATGAGCTTGTCATGTTACTTGTTCTCCCTCATTCTTGAGAATTTGAATCGGAGACTGAAGACTTCCTGGTTCCCAACAAACCACAGTTTGTTGTGATATACAAAAAGCCAAACTATGGTTTAGTGGAAAACAGAATGACTTTATGTTCTAAACCAGTGGTCGTCAACCCCCAGTCCGCAGCCCAGTGGCGGGACGCAAAAGCCTCGCCACCGGGCCGCAGCGGAGCAGAGGGAGACGCCTCCCTCCCCCCCGCAGGGCAGCGCTCGCCGGGCCTTCATTCAAGACATGGCAAGTGCCGCGCTGTGTGGAGGGAAGCATGGCCGTGCTTGCGTGAAAGCTACACGCATGCACACTTGCACAGATTTGCCGTGCATTCGCGTTTGCATGGAGCTACCACAAATGTGCATTTGCACAGAGCTGCCACACATGCGTGGCGCCGCCAGGCCACCCTCTCCCTTCCACTCCTGCTAGCGGTCCCTAGCCTTAAAAAGGAAATCTACACCTAAATACAAACAACAATTCAATCTAGGCAATGAAAACGGAGAGATATTTAAAATAGTAACATAGAAACTGGTTACAGAACATTTCAATATTTCACAACATCCCATTTGTGACCTTTCTTAACTAAAGGATGTTTTAGTGTGCACAGGATGTGAGGCTGCAGGTGTTCATTGACATATTTGACACAATTTCTTTTGGTACAGCCACTACAAACAATAATTATCTCCTATGTTGATTTATTTGGCACCAGCTGCAAGTGTCAGATGTGCTTATCCTTAATCTATGGGTTTGTTGACTTCTAGCAATTAAATTATTTTCAGTGTAATAGGTTTATTCATGCACAGTACCTGTACTTTTAGGATGTGTAAGTATCTTTAACCAATTAGTTAAGAAACTACCACCTATAAAAGCTCATGTTCAATAAATGTTAGTCTTTATGGTATCATAAAACTCTAATAGAATGATATTCACATCTACTGCAAGACCTGAGTACAATTTTTGTCATTTAAGACAGATGCAAAAGATCTCTGGAGAAGTGGCCTATACATTTATTAAAACAAATACGCCTTTATAGATTTGACATAGACCAATTATGCACAGGGGGTGGAAGGCTGGGCCAGTGCTTGCATGAGAGTGGGGCAAATCCCCGCTTAAGCAGGATGTCGCCACCGGCCCAGCCCCCTCCTGGCCCTGGCCCATTTTAGGGCCTCCAATGCCTCATGTCAAGGGAAAGCTGATTTTTCTGTGTCCCCTTTAAAAACATGGGTTGCATTGGTGGCTATACCAAACTGGGCCCCTGGAAGGCCTGGCTCCTCCCCACACCCATGGGACACAGCAGGGACACAAAATACCCCATTCAGCTCTATGGTGCTTTGTGACACCACAAAGCCAAACAGGGTATTTTTTCACCCCCACGATGGTGGGATAGCATTGTGATGTTATCCCACCTTTGGGCTGCAACCCCCCCTGCCCCCATTACCACGGTGATGCATGGTGGACCCTTTCTGCCCTGGAGTTATGCATGCACACGCAAAACTCCATGCCAAACCACGTGCAACAAGGAGTTCTTCTCCAGTTAGTACATGGGAAGTGTATGCAAGAAACTGCCGGCAGCCTGGCATGACCACTACTGTGCATAATCAGTTATAGCAAGGCATCTTCCTTTCAGGTCCTCTTAATTTTCATAAGTGAATCTGTACTATTCCAGAATTCTTCACAGAAGCTACCTCACTGCAACTCTCTGTTTAGCCAACAAAAAGGTAAAAGTGTCATTATCACAAACTGGCAGGCACCAACAATAAAATGCCTGGCTGAGATTTGTTTGTGTTCATCATTTCCGATTGGTCAGCAAACAATGAAGTGTGAATCATTAATGTGTCTTTCCACTGTGCATTCTTTAAAATCTCATTGCACATTTTTCAAGTTACTGCTCTCTCTGCCTCTAATTAGTTGCAAAGGATAGTAGCATGCACCTCTTGTCAAGGATGTGAAAATGGTAATCCCAGACATCTCTAGGCCCACATCTCTAGTGTTAGAGGGACATTGCACATTCCACTGTGTTGACTTTTTACATCTTTTTCAAATGAAGCACAAGGTAGGTAAGAGTGCTACAAGCACATCTTCAGCTTTATTGCTAAATACCTACAATTTTACTCCTTTGTTTCATGTTCTTCAATTGCTGCCAATCCAGCATGTCAGATAAAATGACTAGAGAATAATTTTTTTCTTTTCCCCTCATGCAAATAAGATTCCTGATTTCCTTGAAATGCCTAGGCTACTTAAGTAATCACAAAAGATAGCTCCTGAAAAATTGGTTGCATTTAATAATATTTCCAGCATAGGCAGATTCAGGTGGGTAGCCATGTTGGTCTGAAGCAACAGAACAAAGTTTCAGTCTAGTGACACTTAAGACCAATAAAGTTTAATTCTGGCTATAATATTTTGTGTGCATGCACAATTCTTCAGATACATTGAAACAGGTTTCTTCGTGCACAAATAGGGGGGGGGGGGGTTTAGTTGCCTGGATGGTCTAGTTAGAGTCAAGATGCATAAGTAACTGAACAATAAGTATAGCTACAAGAGTTAAGAGATGTGAGAACTAAGTTTGACTCCAGTGATACCTCCAAGGGCAAAAAAGTTCAGTTCTGGGTATAAGTGAGAACTGGGAAACTTAACAGGTGCAGATGCACAGACACTTTGACAGAGACAGAAAATAATTAAAATGAATCTATCGATAAATATAGCAAAGCATAGCGCATTTTACAGAATGCCCTGAAACTAGTCCTTGGTCTCAGCAACTGAGCCCCAAGCATTTATCCTTATCAGATGAAAAACAAACAGATCAGCATCCATTCCTAAAAATGGAAGTTTCACATAATTTAGGCAATATGCCTGTGAATATACTCTGTGACATGGTCTCCAGTTTCAGGTATCTGATGTAACCTGAGATTATGTCAGTGGACAGTACTGATCCTGAGCTGAGGCCATTACTCAAAGAGTAGAGGCTACATGTAGAAGATCAATATTCCTAGTGACATTACGATCTCTTCCACTTATTAATTAGAACAAAACCAAATAATTATTCCCATGGATTAAAGGGTTTCCATTCCATTTTGCTATTTAGTTCTGTTTCTTGCAGTTATAACAGAAGTGCATTATAATCTAAGGAATTCTTTCAAGTGATATAACCTAACATGTAGTGAATCTGACCGTACTGTGCTTTTGCTGACACAGACCTCGTGCCTTCTCCTTTGTCTTGACATTTGTATTAGAGGACAAGAGCACAATAAAGTCAGATTCACTATACATCACCATGCAATGAAGCCCCCTCTTGGTGTTGTACTACCTGAACTAGCCTGAAGAGTTAAAGCACACTTTCTAAGGGAGCTTTCGTGATTGCCTCTGACTTCTATTTCTGACATAAAGCTTTGGGGAGCTGCACATAATTACAGCAGCAATTAAAAGGGAGGCGTACTTATGAAAAGTCTGTATATTTGTTCCCCTATCTGAAAAACAAGATGGGAAGGTAGTTATAAAAATTTTCAAGAACAAAGTGTAAACACCTCCCACCCCCCGGTACTGTTGCAATAAAAACCATAATTCCTAGTTGCTATACTTCAGTAACAAAAAAATCAAAAGATAATAATCCATCTTTTGCATAATGTTCAGTTTGCACCCAAGATACATGATCAGTATATGCATCAAATATCCCAGACATGTGATATTAAATATCATACATATTAAATATCATCTATATGTGCTATGGAGTTCTATGAAGCCCTACAACACCTTCTAGAAGCAACGCCAAAAAATGATGTGCTTATCATCATGGGGGATTGGAATGCTAAAGTAGGAAGCCAAAAGATAACCGGGATAACAGGCAGGTTTGGCCTTGGAGTACAAAATGAAGCAGGGCACAGGCTGGTAGAATTTTGTCGAGAGAATACAATGGTCATAGCAAACACTCTTTTCCAACAACCCAAGAGACGACTCTACACATGGACATCACCAGATGGTCAACACAGAAATCAGATTGACTATGTGCTCTGCAGCCAAAGATGGAGAAGTTCTATACAGTCAATAAAAACAAGACCAGGAGCTGATTGTGGTTCAGATCATGAGCTTCTTGTTGCAAAATTTAGGCTTAAATTGAAGAAAGTAGGGAAAAGCACTAGGCCACTCAGGTATGAACTAAATCATATCCCCGACGAATACACAGTAGACGAATACACAAATAGATTTAAGGAATTAGATCTGATAGACAGAGTGCCTGAAGAACTATGGACGGAGGTTCGCAACATTGTACAAGAGGTAGCAACTAAAACCATCCCAAAGAAAAACAAATGCAAGAAAACAAAATGGCTGTCTGAGGAAGCTTTACAAATAGCTAAGGAGAGAAGGGAAGTGAAAGGCAAGGGAGAAAGAGAAAGATACACCAAACTGAATGCAGAATTCCAGAGAAAAGCTAGAAGAGATAAGAATGCCTTCTTAAATGAACAGTGCAAACAAATAGAAGAAAACAATAGAATGGGGAGGACCAGAGACCTTTCAAGAAAATTGGAGATATGAAGAGAACGTTTCATGCAAAGTTGGGTATGATAAGGGACCAAAATGGTAGGGACCTCACAGAAGCAGAAGAGATTAAACAAAGGTGGCAAAATTATACAGAACAACTATACAAGAGCGAGCTTAACATCCCTGATGACCACAGTGGGGTAGTTACTGACCTGGAGCCAGACATCCTGGAATGTGAAGTCAAATGGGCCTTAGGAAGTCTGAGCAATAATAAAGCTAGTGGTGGTGACAGCATTCCAGTTGAACTATTCAAAATCTTAAAGGATGATGCAGTAAAAGTGCTACACTCAATATGCCAACAAATTTGGAAAACTCAACAATGGCCACAGGATTGGAAAAGGTCAGTTTACATTCCAGTCCCAAAGAAGGGCAATGCCAAAGAATGTTCAAACTACCGCACCATTGCACTAATTTCTCATGCTAGCAAAATTATGCTCAAAATCCTACAAGCTAGGCTCCAGCAATATGTGGACCGAGAACATCCAGAAGTACAGGCAGGATTTCGAAGAGGCAGAGGAACTAGAGATCAAATTGCCAACATACGCTGGATCATGGAGAAAGCTAGGGAGTACCAGAAGAACGTCTACTTCTGCTTCATTGACTATGCTAAAGCCTTTGATTGTGTGGAGCACAACAAATTGTGGCAAGTTCTTAAAGAGATGGGAATACCAGAGCATCTTATTTGTCTCTTGAGAAATTTATATGTAGGTCAAGAAGCAACAGTGAGAACTGAACATGGAATCACTGACTGGTTCAAAATTGAGAAAGGAGTTCGGCAAGGCTGTATACTGTCGCCTTGCCTATTTAACTTGTATGCAGAGCACGTCATGAGAATGCGGGATTAGAGGAGTCACAAATTGGGATCAAGATTGCAGGGAGAAATATCAACAACCTCAGATATGCAGATGATACCACTCTAATGGCAGAAAGTGAAGAGGAACTAAAGAGCCTGTTGATGCGGGTGAAGGAGGAGAGTGCAAAAGTTGGCTTGAAACTCAACATCAAGTGCGTTTAGTCAAGGCTATGGTATTCCCAGTTGCAATGTATGGCTGCGAGAGTTGGACCATAAGGAAGGCCGAGCGTCAAAGAATTGAGGCTTTTGAACTCTGGTGCTGGAGAAGACTCTTGCGAGTCCCTTGGACTGCAAGGCGAACAAACCGGTCAGTCCTAGAGGAGATCAACCCTGACTGCTCTTTAGAAGGCCAGATCCTGAAGATGAAACTCAAATACTTTGGCCACCTCATGAGAAGGAAGGACTCCCTGGAGAAGAGCCTAATGCTGGGAGCGATCGAGGGCAAAAGAAGAAGGGGACGGCAGAGAATGAGGTGGCTGGATGGAGTCACTGAAGCAGTAGGTGCAAACTTAAATGGACTCCGAGGAATGGTAGAGGACAGGAAGGCCTAGAGGATCATTGTCCATGGGGTCGCGATGGGTCGGACACGACTTCGCACATAACAACAACAACAATATGTGCTATTAATGGTATTATGAACCATGTTATCTTGTTCTTCCAAAGGTCTCAGCCTCAGACACTTTCTCCTCCCTCATTGGTCCTGCTGCCTCTGCTGTGTATGAGGGAGGAGAGACAGAGTGTCTGAGGCTAGGCTGCCAGTTTACTAGCTGATGGTGAAGGGAGGAAAGACCACTGGAGCCATGTAGCAGTGGATCGAAGAGCTAGAAGCACTTGCTCTGCCTCAATACTCCTGCTAGCAGGAGGGAGTGCAAGCCCACATCTGGGCTGGCAGCCAGCGAACTCCAGCTGGCTCTCTTCTCTATGCTGCCAGCTGGTAAATCTTTTTTTTAAGTTGTTTTATAGAGATTGCTAGGCAACATTCAAAATGGTGCTTGAGAGCTGTTCTGTTTGAGTTCTCTGAACAGGGGCTTTTAACCCTCCCCCCAGTTTTTCAAAGTTTTTGTGTTTTTCTGTAAGCTGTTCTTGCTTTGGACATAGCCTCAACCTCTGGATTTAAGGATCCACCACTAGGGTCAGGTTGAAAATTAGATTTTTCAATGGCACAAAAAAAATTTTCCCAACCTCTCCCACTTCAGACATGCTTGTCCACAACATGCTTCTCCTGGGCAATAGGGAAACCTGAGGAATGGCATGAGAGGAGTCTGTAACAGGAAGATGGAATTGGTGGGAATAGCCCATTTAATCTAGATCCAATCCAATGATTGTCATATATCTCTTCAACTTTTAATAGAATTCTTCTAGCACTATAATGCATATATGAAAGGGAAGAACAACAAAAAAGAGGTTGCATGAGAGCATCTACAAGGGCCACACTTTCAAGAGCCAACATGTAGAAGGGAAAAAGAATGGGGGGGGGGAGACTGCAGGGGAAGTACACAAAAATATTGACGCTCCTTCACCAATGGGCATGTTTCAGCATTGGCAGCAGCAATAATCATAAATCAGGATCAGAACTTAAATCACTTTTGAGTTAATTTGAGTTATTCATTAATGCATGCATTTTACTTCAGGAGTGAAACATTGCTACAGCTGCTAGCAGCCCAGATTGGGCAGAAAGACAGGATATAAATGTTGTAAAAGAAATTAAATCCATGAACTGCAGTAGCACAACAAAAATTGAGTCCACTAGCACCTTTAAGACCAACAAAGGTTTATTCAAGGTGTGAGCTTTCATATACAGATACACTTCCTCAGACCAAAGGGAACAAGAATCATGACCATACAGATATATAGAAATAGTAAATCAGTGGCAAATTAGTACACTGTGTCATAGTATCCAAATTATGCAATATTATGCCATATGATAATTCTTTGCTAAAACAGCTAATCAGTCCATTTGAGTTTAGTTGTAGTTCACAAAAACATTGGATAATAACACTGTCCATGTTAGTAATTAATAGCAGACACATTCCCAGTTGTGAAAAGAAATAATTAAATGAGACTAACAACCCAATCTCAGTCCATCTTTGTTCTGTGCATTTTCCTCTCTCTCAGCATCCTTATCTCTATTTACATTCCTATTTATCTCTACCTTATAATAGTTTTCGTACTTCTTCCCATACTACCCACTTTCTTCTTTTCACATTCCATTTCTCAGGAACCCCATCTTCTATTTTCTTACCATGTCCCTCAGGCCTTTTTGTATCCTATCTGAACATAAGAAGAGTCTCACAGACTGAACAAAGGTCCCTCTAGGCATGTATTTCACTCCCAGTGATGACTAGCCAGATGCTTCTGGGAAGTTTACAAGCCTTCCCTTTACAAGCTTTTACTGGTTGTTCCAGGAGCCTGTCATGCAGGGATTTGAACACGATGGTTCCATTTAATGACTTTAGCTAATAGATCCTTTTAAAAAGCCATCACTTCTTATAGTAATGAATACCATGGGTTAATTATGCATGGGGTAATTTTGTTGATACTGAACTTCTTCATAAATTACGAGAGGGGGAAAAACTGTCTCTCCATCCACCACTCCTCGTGGAGTGGATAAAATAAAAGAGTAAGGGCTCCGGCAGCGGGCCCTGTCCTGGATGAGGAAGGGTGCCGATTGGCCCCTTCCCCCGACTGACAATCGGAGGACCCAATCCTCCGATTGTCAGTCTGGCGGCAAGAGACCAATGGCGAGCCGCATGCAGCGCGGCTTGCCATTGGTCCCTTGCTGCCGGACTGACGAATCGGCGTTTGCCAGCATACAGTCGCCTGCCGCCATTACATGCATTCCCCTGGCCAGGGCAGGTCACCGCCTCCGAGGAACCGGCGGCGGCAGCGGCGGCCATGGAGGCAGCGGCGGTAGTGGCAGCTGCGCCCGCCAACAAGATGCCTCCCCGCTGGCCCGCACACAGAGGGGCGGCCACCATGGCCGGCTACCCCCGGCCCATGCGCCAGCGCCGCTGCCAGCAGTGCCGCACACTTCTACGCGGCCTCCGCTGCCGCCCGACACCGCCAGCACTGGCCACCGACGCACCCAGCTCCAAGAGTGGCGGCAGGGGCAGCTGCTGCCGCCCACTGCCCTGCCCGCTGACTATGGACGTCAGCCACCGCTCTCCGGCCCCGATCTACGCTCTATACCCTCGGGCTCCAATCTATGCAGACATCAACAACGGTAGGCCGCGGCGCGCCTGTCCAGCACGCGGCCGAGCCGCTGCCGGAGCCTCCCAGGCTGCCATATCCCCGGCCTCACCTGTGGGGGGGCCGCGGGGAATGCTGCCAGCCGGCCCAGGAAGGGTCTCATATCTGCTAGTGCCCGCTGTATTTAGGAGACAGCGGGCTTATTTACTAGTTCCTTCATAAAACCTCAATCATGTCTTCATTAGGTTGTGACTTTTCCTAGTCCCTTCCCCAACACTTTAGATTTTTCATCACATGGCAGGTGTTCCAATCCATTAATAACTTTAGTTGACCTTTTCTGAACTTAAGTCATATTATTTCTGAGAGGAGATCACCAGAACTGTACACAGCTTTCAAAATGTATGTATGTTTACTATATTTCCATTTATAATGCGCCACTCCCTCATAGTGGCACATGGCCACTAACAACAATCTCCCACAATAACCTCTCAATAACAGTATATACAAAAATCTTATCCCTATCATAATAATCTATTGCATGCAATTTGCCATTTTTCAGTGTTGCCATACACAAAGTTGAATATGCTGTTCACCATGACCATAAGACCTTTAGCACTCTTGCCCCCTGCTCCCCCCTCCCCCGCTGCTGCTGCTGCCACATAGTGTACCAGGTGCTTCCAGCCCCATGTTGTGCGCACAGGGCCATTTCAATGAGGCAGGCTGCGTATGCCAGAGGAGCCCTTCCCCGGGGAAACACAGGGAATGGCAGGGCATCCCACTGCAAAGGCACGGCGGCAGCCCGGCATGGTTGCCGCCATACATAACTGGTCCATGTTACTAAAAGCGCACCCTTATCCATGGTCTTTAGACCTTTGATTTGATCAGGGTATTACCAGGATGGTTTCAATATCCACAGAGTGAAGAAAACAGTGTGGACATATAATTTCCTCTCATTTATTGTTGCAGAAATTTACTTGCTCCCCCAGTCTATTCACATTACTAAATAGCTGTCTGATTACTGTGCCAATATGCTTAATTTGTTAAGTCTCTCTCTTCAACCACATGTCCTTGTGTTTGCCAGAATTATACGTTGTATCAGTGAATGACTTCAAGGTTCAGGTACTAAGTCTTGACAAGCCTTTTCTATTTTGCATTAGTTGCAAACTGTTAGTTATATTCAGTCTTTCATTCTTCTATTGTTTCTCTCTCTCAGCAAAGTCAAGTTAGACATTTACAAAGACCAACAATGCTTTTCCCCAGATGAACTCTTGTCCCGAAAATTCTTGTAGGGAACACCATAAGCACACTTGGGAAAAGGGTCTGGTTATGAGGCACTTTGTTGATTGCTTAGTAGCTGAATTTACTAACCTAGCAACAGAACCAAGCAGTGGAAAAGTCATTTTATTCAAATATGGATATTGTGCTTATGGGATAGCCTGAGGCCAGAACTTAACAAAACTCACATTATTATTTTCCTGTCATCACTGTACTCCCATCTGCTACTTCCTGCTTTTGTTTCCTCATATTCCTTTCTTTCTTGTCTTTTTTGCCCAATCTGCTTTTCCCCTTCCATTTTCTACGTTTTGTTGCTGAGTTAAGGAGCAATAGCTCACACTATCACAAATATCTATATGCTATGGAAATTTCAAGAGGACAGAACATATGAAAAATAGGTTTCTATTCTAACACACTCATCAGAATCAGGAATATCTACTCAGAATATAAGCCAAACTTTCTTTGTCCAGTTTTATCCTCATTGTTGACAAGGTCTGTACAGGCAACAGATGTTCCCACAGAGAAGTTATAGGTTTAATATAATAAGTGACTGGAATTCCTCAAAGGGACTGTAGATTAGGGAAGTCAAAAGAAGGGCTGCTGTCTGGTTATAAGACTAATGCCCTTCAGGTTTGCTAGGCATACTCTTATTCTAGAGAAAACAGACCCATCTTTCTACACCTCAGAAAAATATGGCACATAAAACATTTGTATCAGCAGAGCAATCTGATAGTAATATAGACTAATTGGCATGATTAAGCAAATGAGAGATATTTCCCATCCAGTGGCTGTGTCATTTGGACTCCACTAGGGTTGTGCAAGGGGGCCCTGATTCAATTCGGGTTCGGATTCAGCCAATTCAGACCGATTCAGTTTCGTCCAAATCAGTCCAAATCGATTTGGAGCCAATGCAAGTCAATGGGACCATTGAAGGATTGCATTGGAAATCCTTCCCCTGCCTTTCCTGGTGGCTGGGGGGAGGGGGTATAAGTTGCACCCCTCAAACTCCTTGGGGAGCTCAGGGAGAGTCTTCCCTGACTCCCCTGTATGTTTCAAGAAGATGGGACCAAGGGGTCCCATCCTAGGGGCTCCCAAAGACAGTGACCATTCCCCGTAGACTTTAATGGTGGGGAAAAAATAATTTCAGCAGGTTGATTAACCAGGAAATGGCAATTAACCTGCTGAAATTATTTTTCCCACCATTAAAGTCTATGGGGAATGGTGTTACCCTCTTTGTGGTGGAGGACTCACCCTAAGGCTCACCCCCGAGGGAAAGATCATGAAACTCCCCCTGATGCCCCCATGCCTCACTAGCAAAGGGAGTGACACGAGGGGCTGCCTTAGAAGGGGGTGCTCTTTATTGCACCACTCCTGCCAGAGGTAGGAGTGGTGGTAGGTCGACCCAAGACAAGCCTCTTCCTTCCCCCTCTCACTCCCCTCCACCCCTCTAGTTTTCTGTAGGGCCTTTCCCCCAGGGCCCCTAGCCTGACCTTCCTTCTTGCCACTCATGCCTTTTCCCTTGGACAAACTGTGTCTAATCCAAGAGACAGGGAAATTTGAGGCCCTGCCACTAACTGCCCTAACACCTGTTTCTAAGGAAACCTTGCTGGAAACTTATAAAACCTCCCACCAGCTACCTGTTTGGCTTTCTTAGTTAGACCCTAAGCTGACCTGACTTCTATGGAGTTTTCCTGTTCTCTCTTGTTTTGTTTTGTTTTTTAACTTAAGGAACCTGTCTCTGCTAAGCCAAGCTAATTTTAAATGGCCGTACCTAACCTACAGCAGGGAAAAATTAGAAAAAAAAACACCTTTTTACAAGTGTTTTAAGTTACCTGAAGTTACTAGCTAGGAGGGAGGCTGGAGCAGATTTGTGCACCAAGCCCCCAACTGATCTGCTAAGAAGAACCCCTGAACCTGATGGCCTCTAAATCAAGTCCTGTCTCTACCAGGAAAGCTGGCCTTCAATGGACAGAAGGCACAGCCTCTGCTGTTTTCAAGTTTAAAACTATTAAGCTACTAGTATTAAGGCCATTTCCCACTTCCCTAATATCTTATAAACGCAGTCCTGGCTACTTAGGAAGAAACTATCTATTTTAAAAAATTATTAGCACTTAATGTTTCCTAAAACTATGTATTTTACTGCCTATTTAAAGGGTCAGTCCTAATTGGGCACCCCAAGAAGAACCCAGCAATCCTCCTAGGAAACAATCTCTAGAAAACCAACCAGTTGCCAGCTACCCAGGGCACTACCCCAAAGGTGGCACCTGGGCAAAACTAGCCCTGGATGGCCCTACCAGCAAATGCAAACAACTAACTAGAACAAAGACCCCACCAAAAATCAGCCTAGCTCCCCCTCAAAAAAAAAAAAACTAGCAACAGCAAACAAAGAAGCACCACCCAGGGCAATACCCCAAAGGTGGCACCTGGCCAAAACAGGCCAAAAGAGGATAAAAACAATGAAATAACCCCCCCCCCCAAAAAAAACAGCAGCAAACACCAAAACAAAAACAAAAACAGAACAGTAACTTTTAAAAACAGTAACTTTTAAAACAAAACTACAACAAAACAGAACTACAACAAAATGTTTCCACAACTCCCCCCCCCAAACAAAGGCCCCCAACTGTTTTTAAAAGAGGAAGGACGCTGTTAGAAGAGGGAGAAGAGGGGGGCAAAAAGAGAATAATAGAAAAGAGGACAGGAAAAAAACCTTAATCAAACCCTTGATGTCTTCTCCAGCGATGATCCTCAGGCAGAAGTGCAGCTGGGAGGCAGGCAGCAGACTTATGGGTCACTGCAGCTCTCTACCACAGCAGCCAGCCAGAACTAAGCAGAGTGAGCTCCAGCAGGCAGAGACCCTGGCTTAAGTAGCCTCATGGGCAGAGGCTACACAAAGCCAGGGATTTAAAAATACAAAAGCTGCTGTGAGTGGCCAAATGCCTGAGCTGAAAAGCTACAGGCATTCTGATTGGCCACTCACTCCTCCCCCCTCGGGTGCCATTTTAGGCACCAAAAAAAAAAAAACCAGAAGCAGCATGGAGGCTGCAACAGCCACAAGGCTGTTAAGGTCTCCAAAATTCGGCCAAATCGATTCAATTCGGTCAAATCTCATCGATTTGGCCCTTTAAAAATGGCAGACGGACTATTTTTGGCTCGGAAACGTCCTTAACAGCCCTGATTTGGGCATTTCCGAGCCCAAAACGCACATCCCTAGACTCCACATTTAATAATTTAAATTATTATTTTATATTAAATTTCCAGCAATAGTCAGAACATCTAAGGCAGAGGACCCCAACGTTTTTGGGCCTGTGGGCACCTTTGGAATTCTGACATAGGGTAGTGAATGCAACCACAAAATGACAGCCATGAGAAGTGGAGTCAGCCACAAAATGGCTTCCACAAACGGCAGAGTCAACACCAAAATGTCAGGAAGTATGACCACACAGAATTCTAATAACACTTTAAACATTTTAGGCAGAAAATGTTTAACCAAATGTCATTTAAAATTAGCATATTATTTAGAAATATTTTCTTGTATACACATACCATAGAATCATAGAATCATAGAATCATAGAGTTGGAAGGAGCCATACAGGCCATCTAGTCCAACCCCCTGCTCAACGCAGGATTAGCCCTAGCATCCTAAAGCATCCAAGAAAAGTGTGTATCCAACCTTTCCTTGAAGACTGCCAGGGAGGGGGAGCTCACCACCTCCTTAGGCAGCCTATTCCACTGCTGAACTACTTTGACTGTGAAAAACTTTTTCCTGATATCTAGCCTATATCGTTGTACTTGAAGTTTAAACCCATTACTGCGTGTCCTCTCCTCCGCAGCCAACAGAAAAAGCATCCTGCCCTCCTCCAAATGACAACCTTTCAAATACTTAAAGAGGGCTATCATGTCCCCTCTCAGCCTCTTTTTCTCCAGGCTGAACATTCCCAAGTCCCTCAACCTATCTTCATAGGGCTTGGTCCCTTGGCCCCAGATCATCTTCGTCGCTCTCCTCTGTACCCTTTCAATTTTATCGACGTCCTTCTTGAAGTGAGGCCTCCAGAACTGCACACAGTACTCCAGGTGTGGTCTGACCAGTGCCGTATACAATGGGACTATGACATCTTGTGATTTTGATGTGATGCCCCTGTTGATACAGCCCAAAATGGCATTTGCCTTTTTTACCGCTGCATCACACTGCCTGCTCATGTTTAGTTTACAATCCACAAGTACCCCAAGGTCTCGTTCACACACAGTGTTACCTAGAAGCGTATCTCCCATCCAGTAGGCATGCTTTTCATTTTTCTGACCCAGATACAGAACTTTACACTTATCTTTATTAAATTGCATCTTGTTCTCATTTGCCCATTTTTTCCATTGTGTTCAGATCTCGTTGAACTCTGTCTCTATCTTCCGGAGTATTTGCCAGTCCTCCCAATTTGGTGTTATCTGCAAACTTGATGAGTAGTCCCTCCACCCCCTCATCTAGATCATTAATAAATATGTTAAAAAGTACCGGGCCGAGCACCGAGCCCTGACGTACCCCGCTACTCACCTCTCTCCAGTCTGATGAAACACCATTGACAACAACTCTTTGAGTGCAGTTCTCTAACCAATTCCCTATCCACCTAACTATCTGAAAATCCAGATTGCAGTCCTTCAACTTATCCATCAGAACATCATGGGGAACCTTGTCAAAAGCTTTACTAAAATCCAAGTAAATGACACCAACCGAATTTCCCCGATCCAGCAAACCTGTTACTTGGTCAAAAAAGGAAACTAGGTTGGTCTGGCAGGACCTGTTGGAGACAAATCCATGCTGACTTCCTTGGATCACAAAATTGTCCACCAGATGTTTGCAGATCGCTCCCTTTAATATCTGCTCCATTATCTTCCCCACAACAGAGGTCAGACTCACTGGTCTGTAGCTTCCCGGGTCATCCTTCCTCCCTTTTTTGAAGATCGGAATAACGTTTGCTCTCTTCCAGTCGTCCGGGACATCTCCAGTCCTTAAAGAGGTTCCAAAGATGATGGACAAGGGCTGTGCAAGTTCTCTGGAAAGTTCTTTGAGTACTCTCGGGTGCATTTCATCCGGACCAGGGGATTTGAACTCATCCAGTGCAGCTAAATGCCTCTCGACAACCTCTCTATCCATGTTAACCTGCCACCCAGACACTAACCTTTGGCTACGGCCATCTCTAGATGTGCCTAAACACTTTGACCTGTGGGAAAAAACAGATGTAAAATAGGCACTTCAGTCACACAATAAAGATCCTTGTACTGTGATAGCAGCCTCTGCCAAAGCAATTTAAATAGTCTATGCAGCTAATCAGATCTCTAATAGCCAATCAGAATCTTATTATCCCATGAGCAGGCTGTTAAGATTACAGGCACACAGAGGTAGTTTCCCAGTACAAGAGTTTCTCAAGACACAGTTTCAAGGGTAAGATTCAGCTAGACATAGCTCATAGCTTCAGTTCCAAAGGAGAATCCAAAAATAGAGTATCTACATTGCAGGCTAGGATCAGATACAAGGAAATCAGTCCAGCATGCAACAAACAGACAAATTACTTCCATACAGCTGCTTTCTCATTTCCTGCTTATATACATCATGTCAAGCACCTGTCAGTCCCTTCAGCCCTGCTCCTGCAAACACTCATTTCTATCTTTTTTGTGAAGCTGGTATGCTGCCAATCAAGCACTGTGCTTTCTGCCTTGCAGTTCCCTCATTATCTTCCTCCTACCTGAGAAAGTGTGCATAAAAGCTAATACCTTAAACAAAAATGTGTTGGTCTTAAAGGTGCTGCTGGACCTTTCCTTCTACACTGTTCCCCAATGCTCTAGTGATGGGGAGATAAACTGGCCAACGGATGACTTTCTGTTGCCAGCTCAGGGCTAAGGGGCCATTGTACTGGTGCATGGCTGTAGATCTATGTTTGGCTTCTCAGAGACTGCTTCCTCCTGCGATATCTCTGTCACTGACTGTGGGTCTGCTGACTAACTGGGATATCTACACCGATCCCCCAAAAGGGCTACACTTCCTTTAAATTTCATTTCTTAATTCTTCCTCTACCAAAGTTTGGAATGTAGTTCTCTAATCTGGGAACAGAGGGGAAAGATCACACACCACATAGAAAACGGGCGGGACAAAGCACAGAAAAAATCGCTTCCTGTCTAGCGATTTTTGCGAGACCGGAAACCTGTGGGAAATGAATGAAACGCTACTGGATTCCACTAAAAAAGCAGGTATGTGTAACGCCGAGATTGTATTTTTAAAAATAGCGTTTCCGCTTTGTGGGACCAACTGGCAACATTGGTCCTTGTACGGAACCCCCCCCCCCACTTTTCCCGATTTCCCTTTAAGCGCTACAACGAATCACTTTTTGTGGGACTGTTTCAGAAGTGTGGCAGGTTGTGTGCGACGTCTTATGGAACTGCAAATTAGTAGCGTTTACAATTTGCAAGCCTCCTGCTACATTAAAGTCATGTGGAATGGCCCTGGATTCACCCTCCGAAAAGCTCACACGCCAGCTGCCAGCTAGATGGGTCTCAGAGATCAATCTCTGGTCTTGATATATTTATTTACTTCACTATATTTTTTAAAATTCAGTCTAAAAAATAGTGACCAGATAATTTAAACTTGTTATTCCATTTGGGTCATGAGCCTCATCAAAGGTGTAATCGATATCCCCAGTTCCCCCCTCATTTTCTTATTGGTCTCCCAAGTAGGTTTGAAATTTTTTACTCCAACCCAATCTGGGTGCCAAGAAAGATGTTAGCAGGCACCACGGTGCCCATGGATACTACATTTGGGCCCCTGACCTAAGGCAACCTGTTCTGATCACTTGAGGCAGATGCCAGAAATAATCAGCTGATTGGACCAGGTAAGTCACCTGACTAGTATGCCAAGTGAACATTTTATGCACATGACACTTATATTATCAGTGATCCTGTGTGGTTTCAGTTACTCTATTTTGATTACTCTCTTACTGAAGAAGTATACTTGCACACAAAGGGTTAAAGTTCAAATAGAACTTTGTTGTTCGGAAAGATACGACTGGACTCAGACTTTGATGCTTCAGACCAACAGAGCTACCCACCTGAATCTCTCTTACTTAGTATACATCTAATGTTTTCAGTATCTGCTATGAAAGAAAAGCATGTTACAATTCATTTGCACAACACTATAGGTGAAAAATTGTCCCAAATCCAGAATAAACTAAAATATTCCTAGAATTATGAGATGAGCTTCCTTGCCACTTTCTGAATTCTGGCTGTTCATGTGAACTAATGTAATGTTCAAGTGCTGGTGACTGAAAATACTTACTTTACATTTTGACAATTGCAAATTCTTCAGTTAAGATTGGATTGTAATATTGGCCAGATGTTCCCAAGACTGGCTCCACAGGCTTTTAAGATGAATGACAGTTATGAATGAGTCTGCAGAATGCTTTTGCAGTTAATCACAACTCAGATAGGCCTCCTCAGGCAGACTGTCAAACCTAGCAATTTTGCTATCATAGCATCTTTTAAGTCTGGATGTCAGTTTTTGCACATCTGAGGCACAAAGCTTTCATGTTTAAATGCAATTCTGGAAAAGCTGTTCTGCAAAAGATGCTACTCAGGAGAAGTGACAGTCCTTAGCAGTATATGAATGCAAGATGGACTGAAATCAGTGGGGTCAATGCTTCCTAACTAAATGCCTGCCTCAAGCATGGATTTTGCCCTAGGCTGGCTAGTCCCTGAAACACACAATGGCAAGGGAACAGGCTTTGCATTTGGGGACGGGAAGACTCAACTATGAGAACTGATTTTGCAGATCTGAATGGAAAGCAAAATAATCTGTGTTTATTAAAGCTGTATTAATATCAATGATTAAATGTAATCTGTTATACATATACACCACTGAGCAGCAAGAAGTGGTACAAGAAAAACACACTGGGTTAGTTTTCTTTAAATGACAAACTTGTGGCATTTAAAAAGTATTTGCTTTATTTACAAACATAAAAGTGGAGCACAGTTAAAAGCTGAGAAACACACCTGCAGAGCAGCTGAGCCTTTATCCATATCAGATCAGATTCAGAGAAAGAGAGAGAGAGAGAGAGAGAGAGAGAGAGAGAGAGAGAGAGCGAGCACATATTTCAACTTCAGTCAGCTCACATCTGTCTCTGTCTGCTTCTCTATGTGTGAACTCCTCCAGACTCAGTTGTTTCACACAAGCAATTTATGCATGGCAGTAGCCATGCCGGGTCTCTGCCGGAGCATTGCTGGGCAGTTTACTGGGGACACATGGGGAATACAGTAAAGTAGTACAAGTGGGCATGCTGCTTTCTGCATTCCCCGTGGGAGACACAGTTTGGCAACAGACAGCTCCACACCAAAATGCATTCCCCCTGGACATGCCACCACAGAAGAACAGTTCTGCTGGTGGGGGGGGCGGCAGCAGAGGGGTATTTCATTTTCAAGGAAGACGGGATTTCGTGAGACTGCAATCCCACTTTCCTGCAAAATAATGCATGAAGCCCCAGTCAACCCCACAGTACCGTGCAACACCGTGGAGCTGAATGGGAACTATTTGGTGTACCTCCTGGCCACCATACTACAGGGAGGAGCTGGGCCAGGCCTGGCTCTTCCTGTGTGCACAGGCCTGATCTGACCTAGCCTCCAATGGCAGCCATGGCATAAAAGGAATGTTCCCTTGCCACGGGCCATCAGAGGCCACACAGCAGGTTTGGATTGGGAGGGGGTCAGGATGGTGGCAATGTCATGCCTAAGCAGGTATTAGCCCCACTGCCATGCCACCATCAGCCTGGCCTTTCTTCCCAGTGCATAATCAGCCATACATACATACCTGTTTCCTCCACTTTCTAAACTGTCATGGGTGCATCAAGGTTTGGGAGGGTAGTCATGTTGGTCTGAAGCAGAAGAAGAAAGTTTGATTCCAGTGGCACCTTTAAGACCAACAAAGCTTTATCCAAGGTATGAGCTTTTATGTGCATGCACACCTCTTCAGATACAATGAAATGGAAATTACCAGTCCATGCATGTAAGTAAAGAGTGAACAGTAAATTAGAATGTAGCTCAATGAAGATGTCTAACAGATTCAAGAACCAAGCAGAAATAATAAGCTTAGTTTATATGGCTACCATTTGTTTGGATTTTTTCTGGGGGACAGTATAGTGAAGGAAATAAATATGTCAAAATTGGAAATTGATGTATCCTTAATTGTGGAATGCTGAGAATAATTAATGGAGTCCCTGCTATTAATCTCTCAAGCATGAAGGTGACCTTACAGCTTCTTCTTCTTTGAAGTTTGGCAGCGTACAGTAATCTCTCCTGTCCCCAGACTGGAGATATACATTTCAGTCTGCCATTCCAAATTATATTACAGTCTACTATGCATTACATTACATTATAATCTACTGTTCTAATACACTACTCCAAATAAAAAAATAAACTAAAAGGGACCTAAGGCCCTTCTGGGGGGTTGGTAAATATACAGATGTACAGACTGAACATGTATCAGTGATATGACCACATATGATTATGTCGACCTCCTCCCCATGGCCAATGATGGGCCTGGAGGGGGGTGGGAAGGGGAGGGCCTCCAAGTTAATGTGAACATAGCTACACTTCCCAACCATATTCTACATGATCGCACCACTTCTGAGGTTTCAGGGATTTTTCAATGATAAAAAAGTTGAGAAAAGCTACCCCAGAGGCATGGTTGCATCCTTAAAATGACCTTCTTGTAGAATGCAATAACTCAAACAATTTGTTCCTGGAGGCACCATTTAAATATTTTACAGTGTAATCCTAAACATAGGTATACAACTAACTTTATTGACATCATTGGTCTTAGAAGAATGTACCTCTGTACAGGACTGTATTACTGTAGCATGCATGTGCAAAGTGATTGTGACCAAAACATTTTTGGCTGCCTTTCTATTTAGTTTTCAACATGGGTGTTATTGTGTATTAGCAATATCGTGGTATTATTTTAAAAGCCCTAAGACACATCTTTTCATTAATCTAAACAATTGAAAAACAAGATTTTTGCAGATGTGTGGGAGGAAATTACAATTCCCATGAGGCTTTGTGAAAATTCACATAAATTTATCCATAGAGATAAATGGCTCAGCTGCTGTTAATAAAAGTAATTAAGTAGTTCTGCAATATGGGACACAAAGATAACGCCTCACTCCTACATTTGGTCTCAAAATTTGAGGGGTTCTTTTAACAATTTACAAGAGAAGCACCCGCAAGGATTTCTGAGAGGCATCACATTTTGCCTCTCCTGCTATTTCTTCTTTCCTGTCTCTGAAAGCCTTCATTGCTTCTGCCTTTCTCCTGCTTCTTTCTCGGCTTCGCAGCCAACAACCAATCTGTGTTCATCTTTCCCTCCTTTGTCTCCTCTGGCCAATTTGTGTAGTACCAGCTACCAGGTTAGTCCTAGTTTTGTGGTTGTGGCTGGGCCAGGCCCCACTGCACACTGGGGAAGCTGCAAGAGGGACCTCACTTTTTTCTGTATCCTTTATCACTATTTCCTCTTTCTTGCCACCAGACAACCCTCATATTTCCCTGCTATTTTATCTCTTTCTCAACTATCAATCACCCTACCCTTCACCTCCTTCCCGTATTCACCTACATTTATTTACTTCATTTATACTCTACATGTCTTCTCAATGGGGAATCAAGTAGCTGATTATTATTTTTATTTATTTACAACATTTATACTCCACCTTTCTAAACTCACCAAGGTCACCAAGGTAGCTAAAACATACCTTAAAGACATAACTTAAATACCATTAAAATCATTAAAAAATTAAAACCAAGTTAAAATATGCATATAAAAACATCAAAGCAGATAATTAAAACACAGCAGGAAGGAGAAGTCACTAAGGAAAAACAAAACAGGCTTTAACCTACTTGTCCTCAGAACACTTGGCCACAGTAATCCATGCAATGATCACTCCAGACTAGACTTCTGTAACTCGCTCTACATTGGCCTACCCTTGGCTTTGAACCGGAAATTGCAACTGGTACAAAATGTAGCTGCAAGGGTCCTCACTAGGACATTTTGGAGGGCCCATATCCAGGCAGTGCTGCGGCAACTGCATTGGTTACCAGTTTGCTTCCGGATCAAGTTCAAGGTTTTGGTTATGACCTTTAAGGCTATACATGGCCTGGGTCCTGCCTATCTGAGGGACTGCTTATCTGCCTATGCCCCCTGCAGGACCCTTTGTTGGTTGTCCAAGGCCCCCAGGAAATTTGCCTGGCCCTGACCCCAACCTGGTGGAATGAGATCCCAGAAGAGCTAAGGGCCCTAGCAGAACTACCCAGGTTCCGCAGGGCCTGTAAAAGGGAGCTCTTCTACCAGGCATACGGTTGAGGGTGGGGGGAGATGACTGGGATTAAGATCAGTGAGTCCCACCCTATGTTGCCCTATGCAGAACCTGTGAGTTAATATTGGTGTTACACCCATGAGGTCATGTCATCAGCCAGGCTGGAACAGCTGAGTTGGGTTTTTGAGCCATCAGAGTTATACTGCCATCTTAATATTGAGCATATTATTGATATTTTTTTATATTGATATTGTATTTTCTAGAATTTTAATGTTTTAAGAGGGTTTATGGGGAATTCATGTTTTATATTGTAAGCCGTCATGGAGGCTTTGCCAACAGATGCTGCCTGGCCACCACCACTGCTGCTCTACTCCTCCGCTTCACTCGCTTTGTCACCGGCCCAAGTCGCCCACCAGCGGCTGCACCTGCCCAACATCATGCGCCTACACCCGGAACCTGTGGAGCCTGCCCCCTCAAGCCGGATGCGAGGCACACTTGCCGCCTCGCGTCCACATTCTTCCTGCCCTCCAAGGGCACAATGGGCAGTGGAGAGCCGCCACAGTTGCAGGGGGGGAGGCTCCCCATAAACAAACTAGGCTTAGACACAGCTACATAGTGTGTTGAATGGCTGTCTGATCACAGCTGGAGCATAGCTTGCCACCAGATGAATTAGCATCCTCAGTTATCACCAAGGTGAAGGAATGATCAGGCTATTTGTTATTAAATTTCTATACCCCATTCCCCAAGAGCTTTCCAAGGGTTCAGGGTGATAGGGACAGGCACAGAAATTTCATTCAGATTACCTTTCAGCTGGTTTATTTTCTTATTATTCCATTTGTCAGATGCCTTTACAACATGTATTTGGATTTGCTCTTGTCTTTATAGGCTGGTTCCATTGATTTCAGCTAGAAAATCACCCAAACGGTTCTACCTTCCAGCTTTCACATAGCAAGGAAAAACCCTTCGTACTGCAGAAAAAAAATCAGGCTGTGAGGGAGAAAGTGCTGCAAACTGCCTTATTATGCATAATTGGATCCCTTGTGGAATCTGCTTTTAGACCACGAGAGACATTTTGTCACATAGTGATAGCTGATCTTTCTGCCACCTTAGGCTGTGTAAGCCTTCTCTTCTTTCCCTGAAGGTGCCAGGTGGTGGCTACTGAGTCTTATATAAAAATAGGCATTATTTCCCAATGCCTTGTGAGCTAAAGATGAGGGGCTGCTTAAAAGTACTCAGTAGTATTGGGGAGCTGCAGTTATTCACTTTCATAAAGAGATGAGAAATCATTATTAAAATCTGGGGAAATATTATTTCATACTGATTATTACATATGCAGGGGAGCAGTTTTGGGTGTTAATTCGAATCTATTTTTTTCTGATGGCCAAGTAACATATGTCTTAAGAAAATTAAAACAATTTTTTTTGCCTCACACCCTTCCTCCTGAAAACAGAGATATGCAGATACAGTATTGTCCCGTTTGACTGACACAAGTGCTGGGCAAAGTAGCTTCAGCTGATAGAGTTGGTCAAGGCTCACAATACAGCAAATGCATCTGTGGTTGATCAGGCTGGGTGGACATGTTAGTCAGTCTGTAGCAGTAGAAAAGAGCAAGAGTCCAGTGGCATCTTAGAGACTAACAGATTTTGTGTCAGATATCTGAAGAAGTGAGCAGTGACTCATGGAAGCTCATATCCTGCCACAAATTTTGTTAGTGGAAGGTGGACTCTTGTTTTTTTCTACAGATATATTGGTGTTTATTTTTAATGTGTTTTTGTGTGACAAATCTAGTGAGTATATATGCTATTTCTTTCAGAGGGGAAGTGGCAACAATGGAGCTGCCTGTGGCTGCAGCACATATCAGTGCTGGATTTGCATATATAGTCATACATACAATAAAATCTGAGTGCATTCATTGTACCTGTAATGTACCTCTAGGCAGCATTATATAGTAAAAAATTACTCCTGGCTTCCCAAACCTGTGAGATCAGGTTCTTCAAAATGCAGGGTGGTACACCCTTATTCTTTCTCGATAACTGCAATGCCTTTAACCTCAGTGCCAGCCTTGGATTCATCTGAATGCTGCCCGAAGACAGAACAAGACTTGACGGGATGCTGCTTTTAACCTCTGAGCAGTCAACTACCTGCTCTGCTTTCTAGGATCTGCTACCTATAAAGAATAAAAGATTCCATTCAAAAGGCTAGAAAATGGAGATGGAAGAATAATGGAACTAATCATAGCCATGATGCAGAACTGAGCTTAACGCATAGCATTTAATTGGCCTTGGTGAAAGAAGCCAAAACAGAAAATACAAGAATCAGTCTAAAGTAGATGGACTGGCTGGTTGCTGTAGCTGCCTTAGTGAAAGAGGCTATTTGTCATTTGTGATTTAAAAAATGAATGCACCCAGAGAAGGGTAATAGCAAAATCTATCTGATAAAGATATAATATTTTAGGTATTATGGTCATGTTCTAAACAAAGTAGTTCTTCCCTAATGAATGTGCTTCCTGACAAGGCAGAATGCCTTTGAGATAACTGAAATGTGTTTTTAGAATAATTATTTTTGGCTCTTTCATTTAAAATTCCAGGTTTAATGGGGGGAAATTTTAACCTGTGGTGTGTTTTCTTGTGTGTACCTGCTGATTTTCAGCTCATTTATCCAGTGACTAAATTTGGACTATGTCAGAATAAATTTAACTTCATTTTCGCAAAATAATAATAGTAATATTTTTATCTTTTTAGGTCACCCTTCCCTAGTCAGCTCAGGACAATACAGTGTCAGCATTTTACAATATACAATAAAACATTAGGATTATTTTTTTTAATTAAGTTAATTTAAGTTAAAAACTGCTGCCTGATTATAATAATCTTACTATGAGACCTGTGTGATTTCGAGGAAACTGGGGGTTCACAAGCTATGCTACCAAAGTGACAAACTATACATTATTATTATTATTATTATTATTATTATTATTATTATTATTATTATTATTATTATTATTATTATTAGATTTATAGCTTGCCACTCCCTTGTGGCTCGTGGCGGGTAACAATATCACAAATCCCCATTAAACCCCCATAAAAACAATAATAACATTGCCAATATTGCCAGCATGGCAAGAACGGCAGCTCAACTTCCCCCCCTCCCTCCCACTACTAGTGGGTGGAGAGGAGGTCCTGATGATGTTTTGCTTCGGGTCCAGAGCCCGAGTCCCCGGGGGAGGCATAGATCTAAACATTAAACTGTTTTTGTTATGTCCTATGCTTGTTACATAGAATTTAGATAATGACTTCTAAAATGCCACATGAGATCATGTGCAAGCCTAGACTTACTCTTCTAGAAACATTTACTATTTATACGGGGAATCACACAAGTTTTTATCTTCGCAGCAACCTTGTGGAATAGGCCAGGTTGAGAGAATGGCTGACTAGACAGGTGAAAGTCAATGAACTCAAGACATAAGGATTTGGATGCAGAACTCTCTGTTTCTGGTCTAGAGCTATGTTGCATTAGATCTCAAATAAGTTGCATTTTGCATCATGACAGGGAGGGGCTCCATCTTTTACTACAGTTAAAGTTTTATCTTTACGGTTTCTATCCTGTACTCTGAAGCATCAAATGTAAAGTCAATTCATTGTGGTAGGCTTGGCTCCTTCCCCCATCCTCACTTATGATTCACTCATATATATACTTGTCTCTCCCGATGCTTATGTGCTGCCATTTCAGCAATGGCTTCTGCTACTAAAAAATTAATAGAAGATTTGGAGGTTTAAAAGTCACTACAGAATCTTCAGAATTGACTGTGTCTGGACGTCCTCCATACCAAGTCATTTAGGACTTGATCCAAAGCCCATCAAAACTCACTCTGTTGGGAAGATGCCATGGATGTAATTCTGCCTGAATCCCAAGTGGTAAAGAACAACCACAGTGATTCATTTGGTTCCATCTCTTTTGAAACTACAGCATCAGTCTGAGCTGGTGGGAAAGGAGATCGCAGCCATGCAACCATTTGGTTTTGACACTACTTAGATTCCTTCCTTCTTTTTCCAACAAACCCATGGATTTCTTATTTTCCAGCAAAAGATAGGGACCTTTTATATTGGCAATAGTGATAGGAACGGAAGTATATAAAGTAGCTGGCACAAGTCATTATAGAATCATAGAATAATAGAGTTGGAAGGGGCCAAACAGGCCATCTAGTCTAACCCCCTGCTCAACGCAGGATCAGCCCAAAGCATTCTAAAGCAATTATGGATGTGTATTATTTCAGAATGCAAAGTAATGGATCAAAATGGAACACATACATGCTCCTTTCATTAACTGTAGTAGCGTGACTAATTCAAATGAAAGTAAATCTGATTTTTCCAATCAAATGGAAGCAGTTTGAGATGTTGTCCTGATCTTGCTTGTCATAGCACCAGCAGAATTCCATTTTCAGTTTCCATTTCCCATGATGCCAGAGTGTCGGGGACCCGCTTGCTAACTGAAAAAACAGGGTGCCCCTTTGAAGAAAACGTCACGCCAGGCCTGGTGAACGATACAACAGGAACAAGCTTTATTTCAGCAGCGTGGAGTCCGCTGGTATGGAGTAAGAGCTTCCACTGAACTCCAGGTGGAAGCTCCCTTTTATACAAAACCCACCTCCTTAGGCTGTATTGCCCCACCCAGTACTTGCGGAGGGAACATGCTGATACAATCATGACTCATGCACATATGCGAGGTTTTCCGGGGTTCCTGATGGCCCATTTTCCTGGAACAAAGGGCCATCTCCGGGCCCTTGTCAAAAGGTGGAGGGGGACATTGAGGTTCTTTAGCGGCCATTGCCACCTCAACGATCGGGTGGGGCGCCCAGCTGCCGGCTTGCCTATGATCACCATGCCCTACCTCCGTGATCGCGGGCGCCTCTGATGGCGGGGTTCGGTCCGGTTCCCAAGCCACCAAGGACCGAACCACGACATTCTGCCCCCCCAAAGGTCCATTCTCCAACCCCCCGGGACGGCCAGGATACCGCTTGTGGAAACGTTCAGTGAGTCGGGGCGCAAGGACGTCCGCTGCCCAGACCCATTCCCGGTCCCCCAAAGCGAAGTCCTTCCATTCCACGAGGTACTGCAACTTCCCCCTGTGGAGTCTAGAGTCCAGGATATCCGCCACCTCGTGGTGCTCCCCCCCCGGCAGGACCTCGGGCGCTGGCGGGGAAACCACGGGGTGCCAAACGTCACCGTCCGGAGTTTTTTTTAGAAGGCTCACGTGAAAGACGGGATGGATGTGCCGGAGGTTCTTGGGGAGCTTGAGCTTGACCGAAACTTCGTTGATCGGGGCCAAGACCTCGAAAGGCCCCAAAAACCGAGGGCCTAGCTTCTTGCTGGGCAAATTCAACCGTAGGTTCCGGGTGGAAAGGTAAACTCGATCCCCCGGTCGGATCTCTTCAGCTGGTCGTCTCTTCCGGTCGGCGTCCTCTTTCTGCGCTGCCTTGACTTTGTGGAGCTGCTCCTGCAGCGACTTCCAGCAGCTCCCGGCACGCTTCCCCCACTCGCGAAGGTCGGCCGATTCCCGGGCGGGGACCTCTCCAAGCTCCGGGAAGTGTCTCAGGTCTGTCCCGTAGACGACGGCAAAAGGCGACATCTCCGTGCTGCTGTGGTCTGCGTTGTTGTACGCGAACTCGGCCAGGGGGAGCAGGGGCACCCAGGTGTCTTGATGATAGGAACCGAAACACCGCAAGTACTGCTCCAGTACTTGATTAACCCGCTCGGTCTGCCCGTCCGTCTGGGGGTGGTAAGCGGAGCTCAGCCCTTGCTCGATGTCTAACAGGCGCAGGAAAGCTTGCCAAAACCGGGACACGAATTGTGAGCCCCGATCGGAAATCACCTTGTCCGGCAGCCCGTGCAGTCGGAACACGTGACCCAGGAACATCCGAGCCAATTGTGAAGCACTGGGGACACTGGCGCAAGGAATGAAATGGGCCTGTTTGGAAAATAGATCTACCACCACCCAGATCACCGTTTTCCCCTTGCTGGGAGGCAAGTCTGTTATAAAGTCCATGGAGATCACTGACCACGGCCGGGTCGGGACCTCGAGCGGGTGCAGCAGACCTTTCGGCTTGCCAACCCCCGGCTTGCAGGTCAGGCAGACAGGACAACCACTGACGTAAGCTTTTGTGTCCCGCCGCAGACTGGGCCACCAAAACCGCCGCCGGGCCAACTTCCAGGATTTTACGAAACCGAAGTGCCCGGCGGTCTTAGCATCGTGGCAGAGGCTGAGGGCTTCCCGTCGTAGCCCTTCCGGGACGTAGACAGCCTCCCCCCTCCGCCAGAGACCGGAGTCCAAAATCAAAGAGTCCCGGAGCTCAGCCAGCTCCTCGTCTGTCCCGTAGGCTGCCACTAGGCGGTCTCGGAGCGGGGCGGTCGCCGGGTCGGGCTCCCATTCCTCCCTGGCCCGACGCCTAGTGACGACCCCCCGTCCCAGCTGCTCCTCACCAAACACGGACCTGGTGCAGGGAGCGTACCCCTCCCCATAATGCGGCAGACGGGAGAGGGCGTCCGCGAGGAAATTCTCTTTGCCGGGGATGTGACCAAGCTTGAAATTGTACCGCGAAAAGAACTCCGCCCACCTCATCTGCTTGGCGTTCAGGGATCGCGGTTGCCGGAGCGCCTCCAGATTCTTGTGATCTGTCCAGACCTCGAACGGCTCCTCTGTTTCCTCCAGCCAATGCCGCCATTCGGTGAGGGCGAACTTAATCGCAAACGCCTCCTTCTCCCAGGTAGACCAGTTCCGCTCCGTTTCGGCGAATTTTCGTGAGAGGTAGGCCGCCGGCCTCAGCTGTCCCGCCTTGTCTCGCTGCAGGAGAACCGCCCCGGCTGCTGCGTCGCTGGCGTCGACTTGTACACCATCGGCTGGGTTGGGTCGACGTGCAGTAGCGTGGGCTCGGACGCGAAAGCTTGCTTGAGGGCCAGGAACGCTGCCTCCGATTTCTCATTCCAGCCGAGCGCTGCGCTGGGCCGCGTGGCGCGAGGACCTCTCCCCTTGGTACCTAGCAAGTCCGTGAGGGGAGCCACTACGGAGGAGTATCTGGGGATGAAGCCTCTAAAAAAGTTAGCAAACCCCAGGAAGCTTTGTAGCTGTTTCCGGGTGCGGGGCCTTTCCCAGGCCAGCACCGCCTGCACCTTCTCGGGGTCCATAGCTATGCCCTGGGCTGAGATGCGGTAGCCCAAATAGTCCAGGGAGGGACGGTGGAATTCGCACTTAGCCAGCTTCACGTATAGGTGGTTTGCCAGCAGGCGCTTTAACACCTCCCTCACCAGGGTCACGTGCTCTTGGGGATCTTGGCTGTAGATCAGGACGTCATCCAAATAAACAACCACCCCCTGAAACAGAAGGTCCTGCAACACCTCATTAATTAGACTCATGAAAACCCCAGGTGCCCCGCTTAAACCGAACGGCATCACTTTAAATTCGAATTGTCCCAATTGACAGTTAAACGCTGTTTTCCACTCATCCCCCTCCCGGATGCGTACCCGGTAGTACGCCTCCCTTAGGTCCAGCTTAGTGAACAGAGTCCCTTTGCCCAGCCGGGCCAGCAAATCCGGGATCAGCGGGAGGGGGTAAGCGTTCCCCGCTGCGATGGCGTTGAGGCCCCGGTAGTCCTGGCACAGCCGTCGGGACCCATCCTTTTTCCGGACGAACAAGACTGGAGCTCCCATGGGACTGGAAGCGGGCCGGATGAAACCTCGGGCCAGATTTTTACCCAAAAACTCCCGGAGGTCCTTGAGCTCACCCTCACTCATCTTGTAGATGCGCCCTTTGGGTAGTACCGCCCCCTCTGGGATGTTGATAGCGCAGTCCGTGCGGCGGTGTGGGGGTAGCTCGTCCGCTTCCCGCTCGCTGAAAACGGCTGCGAGGTCTCGGTACTCTGGCGGGACCTCGGGCTCTGGTATCTCCTGCTGCGCCGCCGCCGCTCCCCTGGGACGCGCCGCCGTCCTCTTGTGGCTGGAATTCTCGTGGGGGACCCGATGCCGTGCACCCACCGTCAAGTCGAACTTCAGGGTCCCCGCCCGCCAGTCCACCACGGGGTTGTGTTCCTTCAGCCAATCCAGGCCCAACACCGCCCGATATCCCGCTACGGGGACCTGGATCAGCCACCGCAGCTCTTGGTGGTCCCCTATGTGGATGGCGATAGGACCCACCTCCTCCCCGAAAGGTCCCCCCTGAATCGGGCTGCCGTCCATCTGGACGAAAACCAGTGGAACCTTCCGAATGCGCTTCGGTAGCCCCAAAGCCCGGGCTATCTGGGGGTGGACCATGCTGTGGTCGCATCCAGAGTCCAAAAGAGCCTCCCCCACCCAACTTAGTCCGTTCTCCGGGTTCCGGAGCTCTAAAATTACCACGTTCGGAGGTCGCGCCTCATGCTGTAGGGGTTTTCCCTCGCACCGCGGGACCTGCTGCCCGGCGCCGTCTACAGCAGGTCCTGGCCGTTTCCCGTCGCCTGGGCGCTTCCCGGTTCGTTGCGGAGGTCCTCCGCCCGGCGTGCCTGCTGGGGGCGTGTCGCACCTCCCCCCTGGGAGAGCCCGCGGTCCTCCCCCCCTTGCCGTTGGCACGCTGCTGCGAAATGTCCTGACCCCCCGCATTTCAGGCACAGACCTTCCCGGCGTCTCCTTTCCCGCTCGGGGTTCGGGGGTCGTTTGGGGCGAGAGTTGTCGGGGCCCGGTCCCGGCGCCTCGGCTGACCCGCCTTTGGCCTCCCGGGGGGGTGCGGCGGCCCAACCCAGGCTGGCTTCCAGCTTGGCGACCACAAAACACCACCCCTCCAGTGTAGACAGATCTTCTTCCGTCCCCTTGATCACGGCCCATTCCCTGAGCTTCGGGTTAAGGCCCTCCCGGAAGTACTCGATTTGGGTCTCCTCGTTCCAGGAGAACACCTTGCCTGCTTCCCTCCGGAAAATGTCTATATAGTCCATAACCCCCCTAGTACCCTGTCGAAGTCCCTTGATCCGACTCTTTGCCTTGTCCTCAGCCTGGGGGTCCTGGAATCGTCGGCGGAGCGCGACCACAAAGTCCTGCAGGTCCCGAGTTGCCGGGTCGCCGCGCTCGGCCAACCCTAGGTACCACTGACCCGCCTTGCCCTGGAGACACGAGGCCACCCCCCAGACCAAGTCCTCGGAGTCCTCATACCGGTCTCCATACCTCCGGGCATGCGTCAGCGCGTGGAGGAGGAACTGCGGGAGGTCGTCCGGCGTCCCGTCGAAACGCGCCTTAAGCTCTGGGGGGGAACGTTTTGGAGAGTAGTCCGACCCCCTCCGGATCCGGGATTCTCGGCGTCCGCCGTCTCGTCCTGCTCCGCTCCACCGGCTACCAACTTGCCCAACGACGCCGTGCCGCTCCCTGCCTTGCACGTCGCTCCTGCGTTGGTCCGGCTCTCGCCGCCCCGTCGGCTCACCCGCTCCCCCGAGATCCTCTGCTGTCTCGCCTCTCCGCTGGCCGTCTCGCCTACTCGGGACTGAAAACTGCTCCGGGTCGGGGTCCGGGGCCCGCTCACCAGTGCCGGGCTCGTCCTCGTCGCTGGAGACGTCCTCACTCGACGCGATCCCCTCCGCCGTTGTATTACCAGTCCCTCCGGGCCCGGCCCGAGCTTGCTCACGGGCTTCAGCTGCCTGCAAGCGCCTGGCCAAGTCCGCCATGGCCCGCCGCAGGTCCTCTAGGGATTCCTCAGGTCCTACCGGGCGAAGCGCCTGCCTCAGCTGGGTGTCCCAGGTTGGGGCCAACCCCCCAGACCTCGGCGCGCTCCCCGCCGTGCTTGGGAACCCCATGGCCCGGCGCCTTCCCTTGGCCGCCGCTGCCGAGGGTCTCGGGGTCCCGGACAGCTGCTCCTGGCCCCCCGATTTTCGGAGGAAATCTCCCGGGGACATTAAACTCATGTTCCCGGGGTTCGTGGGGGTCGAGACCGCCCCGTTGCTTGAAAACGCCATCTCTGGATCCGTCCCGATAAGCGCTCGGATGCGATGCCGACCCTGGAGTTCGGTGGGAAGCTCTTACGATGTCGGGGACCCGCTTGCTAACTGAAAAAACAGGGTGCCCCTTTGAAGAAAACGTCACGCCAGGCCTGGTGAACGATACAACAGGAACAAGCTTTATTTCAGCAGCGTGGAGTCCGCTGGTATGGAGTAAGAGCTTCCACTGAACTCCAGGTGGAAGCTCCCTTTTATACAAAACCCACCTCCTTAGGCTGTATTGCCCCACCCAGTACTTGCGGAGGGAACATGCTGATACAATCATGACTCATGCACATATGCGAGGTTTTCCGGGGTTCCTGATGGCCCATTTTCCTGGAACAAAGGGCCATCTCCGGGCCCTTGTCAAAAGGTGGAGGGGGACATTGAGGTTCTTTAGCGGCCATTGCCACCTCAACGATCGGGTGGGGCGCCCAGCTGCCGGCTTGCCTATGATCACCATGCCCTACCTCCGTGATCGCGGGCGCCTCTGATGGCGGGGTTCGGTCCGGTTCCCAAGCCACCAAGGACCGAACCACGACACAGAGAAAAGAGTGACTTGGCAGGTACTTGCTTGATAGAGCAAAGGCCAGCCTTCTGTGGGGACACAAAATCTAGAAAGCCCCCCACCCATCCAAGAAAGCAGGGGGCAGAAACAGCATTGAATTATATTTTAATTGTGATTTTATATGTTATGTTGTAAACTGTGCCTAGCCTGCTCATGGCTATGAGTATATAAAACTAATAATTAAATAAATAAATAAACAGAAATAGAATCTACTGAGTGTTCCTTCTTGGTGGCAACAATTCTACTGGTTGGGCAGAGCTTCCATAGACTGCTCACTACTCCCTCTCCTACCTCCCTGCTTGATGCCTTGTGGAACTGAAACAATATCAGCGAGGCATCAGAATAAGATTAACCTTTCTTCACTATTTCCGAGTGTCCTTAATTCTCCACTGCAGATTAATTACAATAATTCTGTTTAAAAACAGGGTCTGTTTGGTTCAGATTTTAGACTGTAGCCAAATACATACATCCCCAGCTGCCCTATCAGCAGAGATAACATTGGTATTTTGATGCCATGGGGTTTCTCTGCCTGAATCAGCTCCTATTGCCCTCTATAGGAAATGGTTGCCATAATTTATCAGTTTAGAATACTGCTCACACCAGTAATTACAAAGCAAAATAAATTTCAATTAAAATAGAATATAATCATTTTAATCCTTTACATAAATATTTGAAAGTTTTCAGTCATTATCTAATTATGGGAACACATGGCACTAAAACAATACTTCTATATCACATTACCTTTATGGAAGAACTGTAGCCTATAACAACACAACACAAGGAAACCAAATGCACTTGAAGGTATATAATCATGTTATTATGCTATAATCATGTTATTAATCTACACCAATATTATTTCAAATGTTATGAGCCCTCCACAATGTTGGTTCCCCTAATTCCAGGTTATATGTCCCCCCCAAAAAAAAGATGCCCCCCCAAAAAAGTGCTTTTGAGGGAAATATCAGATGCAAGCTCAAAAGTGTATTGAATGGAACCCTTACAAACTACACACACCAAATGCACAGGGAGCCTCACCCTGCATTTGAAGTTTGGCAAACAGTTTGATTGAGTGGAGAATCTCTGGAAATGTATCCATTCACAAAATACCATGAACAAATTACTTGGAATTTCATGGAAAATTCATGCCAGTTGACCTTCTATGAAAGTTATTTCATCAACTACAAACTGACCAAAATTCATAATGAACTTTAATTCATGCACTAGGTCAGGCCCATATCTAATTAGTATAGTTCTGTGTCATTCAGCAAAAATATCAAAAGAGAAAATCAGCAAAGTGCTTCAAAGAGGAAGAAAAGGAGATATTGAAGCCACTTCATATTTCTGCTTTTAAGCTTTCTTTCCTAACACTACACGGAAAGATACTCAACTGAAAGACACTACACTGAAACACACTCAGTAGTGTGTAATACATTGCCAGCTCTATGAAGACCAAACTGAAGGAAATACAATTTACATATTACAGACTTTTAGCAATAATGTTGCTTGTTGCAACTATTAAGGACCAATGTTCCTAAAATAGTGGAAACTAAATTGAACCAGATCCCCAATATGCTTGTTTTTTCAAGTATCCCTACAATCTTTATGTGCTGCTTGCCTGATAAATTCCCAGCCTTAAGGTAAATGTGCACTAAATACAAACACAAGATACAGACCATTTCCGCACAAGGAATCTGTTCCTGGATAGCCTTTGAATGCTGGTGGGTTTTAAAGCCCCCTCCACATGATGCCATCTACATCCTGAAACTGTCCATTAGCTGGGTCGAGTTTTGGCCATTTAAAACTTGCGATTTCGGGAATCGCCAAAACTAGAGTTACATCCCTAAATCTCATTGGTGAACAATCAGTGAGCAACCAGCAATAAGCTCATCTGAGGAGGGCCACAAGATTTGCCATTCCGCATTTGCAAGCAGGAAGCCACTCACATTTTGCCGTTCTGTGCAGAAATGGTCACAATGTTTTTTTCAGTTGGGTACTTTAAAATATATTACTACAAGTGGGAGTTGCTTTGCTACTTCATTCTTCATTTTTAATGTACAACTGACTGTCTTTTTAATGTTTATATCGGTTTGGTACTGAAATTATTCCTGTACTTCCCGTCCTTTGCCTGAAGTTCTGTGGAAACCTATCAATCTCACAGGGTTATGTTAATTTTTGGTCTGCAAAGGATGACAAATCATTCATTTTTAGTGTATCACAATGGCATGCCATGTTTGCTGCTGTTTTTAATTACCAAGTAAAGTGGATAATTAGAAAAAATACAGAGAACCAATTACAAGTGAAATATTTCAGAGGAAAGTATATTGTCTTTGACTAGTATCTTTATAGAATGCATTACAGCTACTCAAGAGATCACTGTAAAATTATTTAAATAAATGATTTTTAATGTAGCTATTTAGAAATATATATTTACTAGCAAGAAAGCCCATTGCAACCAGGAATGCAATGGGCGATATGACCCAGGGTACACCGGGAGGTGCAGATCTCTCTTTGTGTGTCTCTCTCCCTCTTCCTTGCACTGTGTGTATTGGTTTGCCTTGCAGCAGGAGGCATAGCAGGTAATCAGGGCTGGTTTGTAGGAGGGAAGGAGGGCTGGTGTGCAGTTTGGGGCAGCTCTGTCTGTCTGTCTCTCCCTGCGTCGCAGCAGAGGCGGCTCTCTCTGTGTCTCTGTCAGCAGCTTGGGGCAGCTCTCTCTGTGTCTCTCTCTGCTTCCCTCACAGCAGGAGCAATAGGAGAGAATGAGGGCTTCAGTCTGGCAGGGCTCTGTGCCTGTTCAGTCTGGCAGGGCTCTCTGTCTCTGGCGCGTCTGAGAGTAACGTGGCTAGCATCCAGGGAGGGAGGGCGGGAGCTGTAGGGGCAGAGCCAATCAGGGTGCAGCCTATTCCAACTCGGACAGCCAGACACATTCCACCCCCCCCCCCAGGCTGTTTCACAAATATAAAGAGGAACCATGGATAAGGATACCATTTGGATATTGTTAAATTGGCACTATAGAGAATAAAGATGAAAACCACATTCCAGTGAGACAGCCAATGTGCCATTAGGGACTTCTGCTTTCCAAGCAAACTATAACCTCTTGGTTTGACATGAACAGATCCACTGTTGTGTCACTATCCAAACTCCAGCTTCAAAATTACAATTGTTCAGTTCCTACTAGGAAATCTGAAGTAAGAGACAATGTTGAGAGAGACTGAGAATTTTGTCTTCATCAGCTAAATTTGACAGAATATGAGATGGACTTTGCATCTTTAAGGATAGCCCTGCCCATTTAGAATCAAAATGTTGCTCTGCATTCACAGATAGATGTGCAACTAAAATTTACAGTTGTAAGCCTGATCATACCCATTTGAAGCATTGTCATCTGTTTCCACAGACTAAGTTTTGCGTCCTAGTTGATGGGTGCAAATGAGACTCTTTGCTAAAAGAGAGAGTTGCTGAACACCAAGCTTCTCTTCAGCCTGCTCCTCTCAGTGAGATGTGTGCCAGTAGAGAACCCATAGAATTAAATGCCCCACCTTTTCTGTGATGGGCCGAGACTCAGGAGGGCCACGGGAAGCTGCTGGAGAGTTAACTGGCTGACAGCCAGTGTTGGGGTTCAATTGCTCCAAATCATCATTGCTTCTCTCTCTCCCCCCCCCCCTTTGACTAGGGTTGCCAGATCAAGCTAGAAAATACCTGGAGATTTGGGGCAGGGGAGCTTGAGGAGGGGAGAGTTTGGGAGGGGAGGGACTTCAATGGCCATATATAAGGCCATAGAATCCACTGGCCATTTTGTCCAGGTGAACTGATCTAGGAAGAGATCTCACAGATGGTTGGCAGCCCGGCCTTCCACCAGGCACAAAGGCCCCACCCCCACCAATTACTGAGAGAACATCCTCTAATGCAGAACCTTGAAACTGAGTCCAACACACACAGCCTTTATGCTTTAACTCTTTTCAAAAGGGCGCTCCATTTATTCATTTCCATCCTCCATCGCACAGCACATGCTTCTATCTGCAGTATCTTTATTTTTGACAAGCAATAATGGAAATTCAGTCCAAGATAACCTGAAACATTTGCAAGGCTATTGTACTGCTTCAGAATAAATACGTTAGTTTCTGGCATGCAAAGCCTTAAAGAAAAATCGAAGAGATTGGCAGAGCTTCGGAGAAGCTTTTGTTCTGCATAGCCAGTTGCAGGCGGTAGCCACAGTTCCCCTCCAGAACATGCCACACTTGTCAGCAGAGATAACATTGGTATTTTGATGCAGGAATATCTGAAGGTTATCACTGAATGTGCCATGGGCTCTTTCTCTGCCTGAATCAGCTCCTATTGTCCTGAATCAGAGCCAAGGATATGGGGAAGCCTGAATGGAATCATGGGTCTCTCAGAAGGCTGGGAAGTGATCCATTTGCAGAGTTATAATACTATCTGCTTAGCTTGCTCCTGCTGCTTCCCCTACCCCCAGCCATACAAACCTACCTTTCCTGGGCTGCCTCATTTTTGCTTTTCCATGTCTAGCATTCATTATAAAATACTGTTTAAACCGAAAACGTATCTTGTAACATATATCTCATCAAAACTTTTCAATTAACAGCCTTTCAGACACATACAAAAGCCATTAGGCAGGTGAAGGCCTCATTCTCTTTTATGTTTAACAAAGGCACTCTTTACATGGCAATAGTGATTGCACTGAGATATAACTGCTGACACAAAATGTGTAAAAAGTCAAGAAATCAAATGCTTCCCTTGTTTAATAGTTGGCACTTTGCACAACAATCTGTTATTCTTAATGGTACTAATATGTTTATCAAACAATCGTGACTTCTATCTCACTTCCTTTGCTGAACGAGTGTCTTTGACAAGCAAAGAAAGCAAGTCTGCCAGGTGTGTAAAATGTTGACTGGGGCTTATGCATAAGCCCCACTTCAAAGCACTATTCTTGTATTATTGTTTTCATTTTTAAACATTTTTCTCCTGCCCTCCACCAGTTCTGAGAGCAGGAGAATTCTGCCTTCCTCTTGACTTCACATTAACAATAAGTTATCATGCTACTGATTTCAAGGAAGTTGGCACAGAAGTGGTTCCTCTAAGAATGTGACGTTGGACTGTAGACCTCAAATGGTGATCCAAATCCCATTCATTAAAATGCAGTTTGATTTAAGGATAAAAGTGTGTCATGGTCCACTATAATGGAAGGAACAAGGTGGAGGAGCCTACTGTGGTCCTGAATATAATCAAGCCTCCCTGCACACCCAGGCCTCAAGGAGAAACTCCACCATCTTCTCTTCCATGGTAGCCTCCCATTTAATAGGCAGTGGAACAAGCAAATTAGGAATCCTCTGAGCAGACTTAGCTACCTCCAGCACTCTTCCAGGATCCCAGAATAAAGAAAGCAGGGATCCTAGACCAGTTGAAAAGATTAATGGCTGGCATCTCAATCTTATATTTGCAGCATTCAGGATATTGAATAGTGGGTTCAATAAGGCGCTGAGTCGCTCATTGAGTGAAACATCAGCTATTCTAATAAAGATCACAGCAACTGAGCTGAGAAACATAGCCCACCACCTGAAATTATATACAGTCCCAGGTTCTCACCAGAGCCTGTGATTAGCTCCTTGCAAGATCCCTGGTTTGAACTCATTGGACCGTTCAAACAATCCACTGGCAGGATGGATCCTGTATGCTTAACCAATAGCATTAAAAGTTCCCAGTGTCTGTATTGTGGTTCCTGCTCTGTGGGTCCACTTCACTGCATACACAACACCAGAATCAATTCTGGTTACAGAAAGGGGTCCACTCCACAAATCAACTTTCAGATGATGTCCATTCTTTGCTGATTCAAGAGCTCTCCAGTCTAGCTCATCCTAGTCCCAGATGATTCCTGCAGAAATCAGAAAGCAGGGTCCCAGATGACCCTGATCTAGCCCATCTGGATGATGGCTGGCCACTGGAGAACTCATACCTTTCCTCCTGGTTGGCCATATAGAGCATGGGACAGTGTGGGAGCTGTTGGCCAAGATAACTGAATCAAAGCTTTAGCTCTCTTCATGAAGGGAAGGCTTCAAAAGCAACTCGATTGAGCCAGTATAAGTACGCCAATCTGTTCACACCTTCCTGGATATGATGCTGACTCCATTCCATTGCATCTTCTGGGAAGCATCCTGTCTTTCAGTTTAGTGCTAAAATGCTGAAGTAATCCTGTAATCTATGTGCAAAACACTCCTTCCCTTTCATTTTCCTCCAACCGCACTATGCACACAAAGGGATGCATGTCAAGGACAGCCACTCCGCCCCACTGCAGTGAAGAAAGAGGCAGCTTATAAACCCATGTATGGGTGCAGGTTTGGCTTGTGCTCTTGGTGCCCTTTCAATCATTTAATACTTTTCAGGCTTGCTTGCAGCTTTTTCAGCATGCTCACGTTGAATGAAGGCAGAACATTTTTGGTAGCAAGGAGAGATCCTTATCAGTGGGAAGGAACCTGTGGCAGTGGATGAGAGATGTCTACAATGCCAAGGAGAGCTGCAGCACTCACAGACACATCTGTGCACACAGCGTGACTCTCTTGGCTTGCTTAGCCTTCCCCCCCCCCTTTCCAATAAAAGAACAAGGGAATTTAATTCACTCTGGCTAGACCCTGAACTGATATACGCTGCAAGGAGACACGGAAGATGGGAAATGCCAAATGCTGTTTTCCTCTTCTAGGGAAACCTTGTCTTGACATATTGTGCATGTAAATTAATGATATGTTTACTGTTTTTCCCTTCTGAAAAAAGCCCCTTTGTTTCTATACTGAAAAATAAAGCATGCATGTGTCAGACTGTCTACTCAAAGAGAAATCCGCAGTCATTCCCCCTCCCCCGCCATCCCCCAGCCTCATTAGAATGCAAAGCCATTTGGAGGTTCCCCTCCCCCTCCCTCCCTTTGCTGAAGGGCTGTTCCTTCTCGGAAGGGTTATTCCTTAGCTGTTCTATTTATAGACTGGCTTTCAGCGGCTGCTGAGAACTAACCATTTGCTGTTCAGCATTTTTTGTGCACAGTTGGTCTCGGGAGGACTTCAACATTTCCATAAATCCTATGAATGACAGGAGGGGGGGTACATCAGACACCTGCAATGCATCTCTACTCCCTCAGATCTCTGTCTTTAACCATTTGCTTATTTGTTGTTCTTTTCTTAGTCCCCAAAAAGGGAGTGGGTGACATCCATTAGGCCAGAATAGATGAAAAGAGGGATGGATCTAGTAATCCTTTTGGAAGGTGATTCACATACTACTTATTTATATTTTTATCTACTCTATCAGACAACTGATAGAACAGATGTCTGTGGTGACAAGTGGAATGTGAAATTCACTTCTGCCCAACGATTATTGTCATTCTGCATTATTTTCACTGCAGAAAGGTAATGACATAACCCGATTTTCCCTATCCTGAGCCACACACTTTTTACAACTGCAATAACTCAGCTTTATGATGCTGAGGTGATACATACTACAATAACAAAGACAATTGGGGACAGAACCTGCATTCTGGCATTGCTCACCTATGTTGCTCAAAAAGATATAGAAAGATGTATGTCCTGACCACAGAAAAGTGGCTTTTCATTTTAAATCCTTTAAGTCAAAGGATAATTACAATAAATCAGCCCGTGCTTAATAGAGAAATGTTGGCCATTACTTAGCAGGGGCATAATCAGAAGTACATGACCTATAAAGGGCACATTAATACAAGGTAAGGCTGAATCTTTAATCAACTAATTAGAGCAATTAAATCAATTAAATGTTCACTCAAAGATTTAAAACATGTACCAGAGCATCAGAGAAATTGTCAGTCCTGTAGAACACTTTACCCTGCTTTCCATACTTAAGCAAAGAAACTCAAAGACCGAGTGAGGTAAGTTCTGTGTACTAATTAAGTCCCTCAACAACAATTCGCCATTGTTGGCACTGACTCTAACATTGTTCAGAAGCTGGTCTCCAAATTATAGCTTGAAAAATACTAGTGGGAAGACTGAGCTTCCATGAGCTTCATCTATTCATTGATTCATTCTTTCCTAGCTTTTTCAGCAAGAGCTCAGAGAAACTGGTTCATCATGTTTCTGCAAGTGTGGAGATTTGCTCACATGTTCTCTCATTACACTTGTACTTGGATTGCAACAGCACATGCATTGAACTTGAGGGAGAAGAAAACAGTCAGTAAATATAACATTTCCTGCATGATAGTGGTCCAACAGCCCCACGCAGTTCTGAAATGTCTCCCACCCTCTTTCTCCTGGATACAGCAGAATCTCCAGAACCCCAAGTGCTGCAGCTTCTTCTGTTTCCCATCTTGAAGCCAATAGATGCAGTATCAATAATCTTCATGTCACCTACCGCTTGCCCTACACATCAATCCTAACACTATTCCATGAGACAGCATAGTGTACCATAGCTACAGTAAACATCTCTGATCTATCGGCTGCAGAAATAGTTGGTCATTTCTCAAGTAATTTAATATTCTACATGGGTAATAAGAAATCAGCCATGCTGTTTACAACTTGGAAATGCAATTGATTTGGTCCAATAAGATTTCTTTTTTTTAATAGGCTCAAAGCCTACACCTGCAGCAACTCAAGTGATTAGAGATTATTAATAGAGCATGCAGTCACCACATAGTACAGCCACTTCATTCAAAGCTTAAGAAAAAGATTACCAGAACCTGTCAGCAATAGATTTTGTGTATCACAATACTGAGCTATTGCACTTGTAACACACAGGTTTCCTGTATGATGCAGTTTTTATCCCTAATAGCCTACAGCAATAGAGAGAAATTAAACCTTTCATATGAATTTATATCACCATTCATTCAGAATCTCCAAATTCTGTTCACTGACATCATATTTTTTAAGATGAACTTCCTGGGCAGAATAATAACTATTAGTCATCAATGTTTGTTGTTCCTATCCAGTGTTCCTTACTATGCACAAATGGAACCTGCTTTTCCATCCATGCTCCCTTTGTTTCAGAAGCCTTTAAAAGCTCAGAATATGAGCAAGATAAATGAGAGCCCCAATAACAGGACAAATATGAAAAGGAGTGCTTCTTACCACACACATACAGAATCAGATGGCTAATTGTTTATCAGAATGTGTGACTTTTAAGCATGCCTGAGACTGGTAATGTCACTGGGTCAGTGACTCTCACATTATGGACTCCCATGAAAAGCTGATTGTATAAACCAACACTTCCACATGGGGATGGACACATAGTATCCATGATTCATGTGATTGTGGTTGTTGTGTTCATGCAAATTGTGCTTCTGCAAATTTCCACCCTTCACATGGCTACTCTCCATGCTCCATATATTTAGTGTGACTTACCACATGAATCACCCTGATCACACAAACTCCCACAGCATCCAACATCGGCATGGAAACTATCCTTGCAGTCAGGAGAGTCTACCTGCTATGTGTGGCCAATCACAACATCAGTAACCAAGCTGACGCGACAAACATTTCATCCCTTGATATTCACTGGAAATGCCAAAGGTTTCAACTTAGACTATATCATACATTTAAATGAGTAGCCGTGTTGGTCTGCAGTAAAACAATAAAATCATAGTCCAGTAGCACCTTTAAGACCAATAAAGATTTATTCAAGGCATGAGAAGAGTGCTTGCACTCAAAAGCTCAGGCCTTGAATAAACCTTTGTTGGCCTTAAAGGTGCTACTGGACTCTGATTTTATTATATCATACATGTAATTGGAAGGTTAGTGAAGGTATCATCCATCGTTGCTTTGAGGCTTCTGAAAAAATGAAACTGTTCTTACATTTGAGATATTACATTTAGGCTTTCAAGATGACAAGTACCTGTGTTAAATTGGTCTTGATTGGTCATTCAGTCCCAAGGGGGGAAATATAAATCTTCAAACAATACAGCTGTTAATCTTAAAAAGACTAAGGAAACTGCTGAGATCAGAACAATATCATTTTAAGCATGAAATAGTGATGTATAGTCTACACATAGGGACACACATTCACATGGATCAGATGAAATGTATGTAAAAGATAACGCACCTAATATTTGATTTTTGAAATTCTGAAAGTGTAACACTACATATTTTAATGGCATCACATATCACAAGCTTTCCAAATCATAGAAATTTAAGAGAATTGCAGCAGATGCCTCCAAAATTACTTTTATCTACCGCACTGGTTATTTACACTATGGGAAATTGCTTCTTTGACACAGACATTCATCATGTACAAGGTATGGAGAAATTAAAGATGGGAACACAACCTTGCTATTAGCAAGTACATCTGCACTAGAAAAAAAAACTGTACATGTTTTGTTGCATGGGTACATTGCAAACTACATGTACCAAAATTGCCATTTGAACAGGATGCCAGTAACTGACTGGGAAGGATGTAAAGTTTTTTAAAAAATGTTTATAACACTGAATCAACTAATTACTCATGCTAATATTCTGTACAGGAACAGCACTGAATGTTGATGACTGAGTGTGTAATGCATATAAAGTATATTCACCCCTTTTGGTCTTGTTAGTGCATTTCCATTTGCCTGTGAAGCATTTCAAACCAGGAACTAGGTTCTGATTAGGACCATGTCTATCTCTTGATTGCCCTTCCATTATCCATGGTTGTCTTGTTTATGGATGCTTACAAAATAATTCCAGGAGCTATTGGGGGGGATGGTCCACAGTTAGAGAAGAAATCATTGGGACTTTTGCCCATAATTGAGTGCCTCTATTTTTAGAGATTTTGTCATCTCCCAGCCACCACCACCCCCATCATTGCAACCAGCTGTAATAACTCTCTCTAATCAGCAGGGGCTCAGCAAGAAACAACTTACCAAGGCTTCTGATAAACTTACATTTGAAACTGAGGGCCATTCCGCACCAGGATCTATGTTGCAAATTGGTTGTGGAACGAAAAAACGCCATTTTAAATAGTGGAATTTGTCGTTATGCATACCTGCCTTTGTAGTGGAATCCAGTTGCGTTTCTATCATTTCCCATAGGTTTCTGGTCTCGGCAAAAATCGCTAGCCAGGAAGCGATATTGCCGAGCTTTGTCCCGTGGAGCTTGGTGCTTGGTGACTTAAAACAGCTCTGGGTAGGGACTGCAGCCGGGGAAGCCACGCTGGGTAAACGAAGGCTTGCCGGTGCGTTGATCTCTGTTCGCTCCGAGAAAAAAAAATGGTGATCGCTTCGCTGGAAGTTCAGAGGAGAGAGCCAGGGGGAGGGACTTTGCAGAAACCGCAACAATGGTAACGCACAGAACTTTCCCACTAGTGTTGCAGATTGGTTGCAAGAGTGTAGCGCTTTCCGGAGGGTGAATCCACTTTTTGGGATTTCCCTGAAAGCGCTACAACGAAGCGCTTTTTGCGGATCGGTTTCAGGAGTGTTGCAGATTGTCAACGACGTTGTGCATAACAGCAAATCAGTAGCGAATTCAATTTGCAACCATTGTGCAATTTTAGTAGCAATTTCAATTTGCCACACTCCTGCTACAAAGAATCAGTGCGGAATGGCCCTGAGAGTTTCCCAAGCCTTCTCCCATAGTCAGATACTTAGTCAGATACAGAAGTTTAAAATAGGTTTACAAGAAAGGTGGAGGTCAGCCTACAAAGCCAGTGCTGTATGCAAAACTCTGACAGTGAGTGATTGCAGAAGCATTCCCATGTAGACTTGATTTAAAGTATGGCCGGAAAGAACACAGCATGGATACAATGTGCTACTGTGCCTGAGATGCACTTCTGGACCTCCTGATGACCTGGACTGGTAACCATGACCCCAACTTTGGACCCACTTTGCTGGTATATTGATTACCTGGCTCTGACTCTTGGTTTGCTCTTTGGACTTCCCCGGCTCTGGTAACCTCTGGCTTCTGACTCACAGCTTGTTAACAACCCTGCTATTGGACATTCCTTCTAGTGCAGCCCAGTGGCTGTAGGAACTCTGGTTCCAGTCATAACCTGTATTCAACAGCTGTTCCAGTTAAAGGCCTCTTTCCTGATCCGGCATTGTGCTGTGGCAGCAGCACATTGGACCCTGCCCACCAGCATAGATTTTGTGTAAACGGTGTATAAACCAACTGTATGTTAGCTGAAGTTTTCCTGTTCACCATAAGCAATTTTCCATTTCTTAAACAATATTATTTTTAAAACGTTAGATTGGTTCCAATTAGGGTTGGGAAATACAGTGGGAGCAGAGCTGGGAATGGGTGAGATCTGGGACATGTAAGGAACTCTTTGGAGTATAATGCTATGGAGTCCACTCTCCAAAGTAGCCATTTGCTTCAGGACAACTGATGTCTGACACTTGGAGATGAGCTGGGGAATCCCCAGGTTCCAGCCTGAGGACTGGCATCCCTAATTCCAATGATGCCTTTCTACAAAGTAAGGAGCCATTCCCTGACAACAGAAGCTCCTTCCATCAGAGGAAGACACCTCAGTTAGCTGAAGAAAAGTACTGCATGTAATCATTTCTTTTAAATGTGTGCATACAAAACTCTATCCTCTTGAATTTCCTTATTCAGAAACCCTGCTGGGTAAAAGCCCCAGCTGATCCTGCTCACTTTCTAAAACACTTAGCAGGAGCGAGAAATGGTGTTGAAGGGTACCATATTGGGGGGCCCTATTATGGTTAGGCGGAACAAGTTAAAAATGTAAATAACAAAATTAAAACTTTTTAAAAATTGTATATATCCCAAGCCATTGTTTTAATTCTAATTTCTACTACTATTAATTAACACATCTGCCTTTTATAGATGTACTGTGATTCTTCCTATTGATGTTTTTGAGAATTTAAAGAAGGAAAATTATAGTTTATGGCCACAAGCCCACTAAAATACATTAAGATGTTCTAGGACTAACAATAAGTCATAGAGACTTCCCCCTAAGGGTAATAATTAGACAGTAAGATTACTCTAAGTGGTATGCTATAACACTTTATTTGGCAGAATGCAATCTCTGAAGCAAATCAATGGGAAGTTTCTCTTCAGCTTTTATTTTCTATCCATTAATATTTTTCATAGTATGGGTAGATGGCAAATGGCAAATGATACTGCAGCCTTTCTGAAGTTCAGAGCTGTAGCCAAAATGGATCAAGTGGATCAGCATCCTGCCCATTTCGCCCACCTAATAATTTTGTCAGGTTTTGAATTTACGACTTTTTGGTAGTTTCCATTTAAAGAATGGGAAATTATTTTTAGACTATGAATATTCCTCCACTTAAAGAATTCCTCTTGAATTATCATGACTATGAGTGCAGCAAGTGCTTAAAGGGGTTTGAGATAACAAAGCAGAAATAACTAACTTCTTCACTTTGAGGGATGGATCCTCACAACCATGAAGTCACTGACTGCTTCTCCCCCCTACACCCTCTAATTTAGCCGCAACTGGAACTGTTGCATGAGGAAGACTAGAAAAAAGCAACTTTGAATCTGGGTAGGAAACTTCCTGAGAATCCTATATAAGCCTATTCTATGAATTTCATGAAGGTAGAAAGACAAAACATTAATGCTATTGATAAATACATTTCGCTATATCACTTCTTGACCCCAAATTCTAAAAAGTACTGCATAGGAAAACCAATGAAGAAGCAAAAAATAGCAAAAAAAACCTGAATTCTTTTCCCATTTCAGGATGCATACAGTGTTCTATTAGATTAGAATTACAGTGTGTACAACAGACAGTTGGAACTGCAGGACTGCCATCTGAACCCCCAAGATCCAGCTTAGACTCAGTAAGCACACATTTCCTAAGTCAGATGGATATTTGTTCCCTAAGTCTATGCAGCCATGGCAGGAGAAGGATTCCCCCCCCCCCCCCCAATAATCTTCTAGCAATCCAGAGAAGGAGGAGAACAGTGCCTCCTGTATCATCCAGGCAACTAGCTTGCACAACCAGACAAAATCCCCAACAAGGATCCCAATTCATCCATCATCCTAGACCACTAGTGAGGCCTGTTTCAGCCCAACACATTTCTAATAATATACAATGCTCCCCTAAAGAATACTAAAGCTCATTACTAAGGGAGTCCAGCATTGCAGCTGCGGGCTCAAATTAAAATATCAAGTAAAGATTATGTGTCATACTCTCAGAGACTGGACTTGTTAGATGCATAGGAGGAGAAGAAACTCATGTATAAACAAAACCCCTGTGCACAGTTATTGAGCCTCCCTCTACCTGGAGTAGTCAGTGAATGATTATCCCACAATAAAGGCCTGGACATGTTTTATGAAATATCAATCAAAGACAGGATGATAAATGATAGACAACTTCAGTCTGATTAATAGGCATAAATAAGACCTAAAATACAGCAACAATCCATTTCACAGAACAATGAATATCCAATTAAATAAGCGCACATTCTAAAGCATTATACAGATTAAATCAGGGGAAAAATATATTAAAGGGAGGTTTCTTTGTGAAAAAGCCTCTCACATTCATCTGGTAGTCACAACGAAAGCAATTAACTGCTCTGTCAATGAGAAATATTGGCTTTTATTAGTTTTTATGATGCAGTTCTGCCAAGCAGCTGGATTTAAGGGACTTCTCTAGGGCAGTCTTGTTTGATCTGCGTCCCTGTGCCCTCAGGGTCCCTCCTGATCCTCCGCAGTGTACTGTTCTTTTCCAAAATAGTGGCACTGGTGCAATAGGAGCAAACAGAAAGTCTCTTTACTGGTTAAAGTATTCGTATTCTGACTTTCTACGAAGTGGCTCAAGGCAGCATAGAAAGTGCAATATAGTACAAATGCAGTAAAACGAACACCACTCATCCAAACCACAAGTGATAAAGAAGAATGGTAGACAGACCAATACAAAAACACTCCAGGGGCCTCCGATTCCTGCTAACTAACATCCATTTTGCAGCTTCTCCCAGAAACATACGGTAAGAGGGCAACCAATATTTCTAGCAGAAGCCATTTTCTACTGAGTTTGATCACTTACAACAATTGTTCTGGGACAAGAAAATGTTGTCGGCACTTCCAAACTCAAAGGGAGCGCTAGAAGAAATTACTAGGGAGAAATTAAGTTGCAGTTGGATAAATATTAGGAGAGATACACAAGCAAGAGGCCAGCATCACTAGAAGCACAATGAGAAGAGGACCTAGTCCCAGGCAGGGGGTTAAGGCTGAACCCTTCTTATAGTATTGGATTCCTACTATCAGCTCCTAAAAGCTCAACAGCAGAAAGAATCTAGTCTTAAGGCTGCCCCAAAAGCCCGAAGGTATAAAGTAGTAATCACAGCAAATATTCTTAAAATGAATCTCTCTCTCTCTCTCTCTCTCTCTCTCTCTCTCTCTCTCTCTCTCTCTCTCTCTCTTTGGGAATCCTAAGACCAGGCCTTTGAATTTCACTGCTTCTCTTCCCTCCTCACAGTCAAAAGCAGTTCCCTTGGGCTGCACCGAGTCAACTGTTTATTTTGAATCTCTCTGGTCATCCCCTCCGCCCCCAAGCTGCTATGACACAAGTCATGGATTGCAACCTACATTAACTGTGGATATTGATTTTAAAAAAACTAATGTAAGACTTACATTCCTTTAGAGCTGAGAGAATTACCTAAAAAGTAAAATTCCTCTTCATTATACATAGCAAACATGTGATTAATGAGTATTCCATAGCCATCATTACAGAAGCATGGTCTAATTATTTCAAAGCTCATTTAATAAATCATGCTCCTTTCAAGTCACTTAATTTTTTTGCTTTGCTTGCTGTGACTACAGTATTTCAAATAATTACATTTTGGATAGGGAGATAGGCTAAAATAGTTACAGGCCGTCAAAAGAAACATTCTCCAGAAAAGCTGCTTTAGTGAAGTTAGCACAAGAAAAGGATTCTGTGGGCAGGATGAGGGTGTAAAAGTATCAAACCACTTAGGCTACAATCCTAAAAATATTTTTATTGAAGTAAGCCCCACTGAATAAAAGGGGACTTACTTCTGAGTAGACCAGAGACCCAGGAAAGTAGACTTCGCCTAAGTGACTTTCAAGAGATAACTGGTTAGATTTCTTACAAATGTAAGAAATTTGACCCTTCACCAAAAGACTATATGCATTTGACCATTTTCAGAGAACCAAGCTCTTTATTTATGCTGACATTTCATTGGCGCTTGTGCTTAGAATGGTTGCTATATCACACTTATGGAAAATCATACAGTTTTTAGCAGATACATTTTATTTTACAGAAGGGCAAATAAATTAAGGAAACCTCATTACAGTCTTTAGCCTCTTCCTTAAGAGTTTATTAATCCATGGTCACATTAGACCTGCTAAATCTACAACTGCTTCCTATTTATTATCATGATCCTCAAACTTTCATCTGCTTCTCACAATGGTGGCCTGCATTTCAGAGTAGTAATCAGGTTAAGGCTTTTTTATAACAGAAAAAATGTCCATTCTAGAAAGGTCTAAATGTCACCCATCAATTTTTTAAAAAGAAAAAGCTTATTTGGAGCAAATCAGATACTGATGGGGTGATGCGCGTTTCTAGAATCAAAAAAATTCTGTTAGAAAAAAAGATTTCATGCAGATTACTCACAAACCTGGTTCCAAACTCCATCCGCTTATCAAACATCTGAACCCTTCAAAACCTCCCACTCCCCATATAGTTCAGGGTAGAATTTTTCAAGATCACTTCCACCTTTATGTTTCAGTCTATCTTGAAAAAACACTCCTTTAACAACTGTGATCATAATCCTGGTAGAACTTCAAATGTATAAGGAATAACTTAAGAAGTATTCTCATTTAAGAAATTGTTTTCATTGCCAATAGGCTAATACTATTCCTGTCCACCTCATATGTTTCTGATAGTTATAACTCATATAGGCACTAAAACACAGACAAAAGAATCTTATAGTAGACGACCTTTGTGATCCAAGTGTCAAAAAGGGCACCAGGTACATTGGGTGAACCCCAGTGGCACTTCTAGTACCTCAAGGATTCATCTTGGCCCCTTTAAAAGAGAACCAGTTCAGAATGATGAGAATAAATAGACTGTGGTACTACGGTTTAGAAGACGTGACAGAAGTCACTTAATTCCGTTACAGAAATATATATTGGTTGTAAGAAAATCACTGGTTTTCCTTTCTTTTCTTTCAGTGACAATTCTACAAAGCAACGAATCCTGGCTATGACATGTCACAACTAACATCACCTTCTCGTGGAACTGTACAAGTTCGTGCACACACACATGAGTATGTAGAACATTCTAAGATAAGGGGTCCCAAGTTGAAATACAGGCATTTGTGCAGAATTTGGCCATATTCAGGTGGCGACAAGGGCCTGGATAGCTTCTTTCAAATTTTGGTGTAGACTCTGTTTTAGAGCAGGAACTGATAGTTTTTAATCTGTTTGAAAAGTGATCCTTTAAAATTTCTGTGGTTCCAGGCTGTTGAACAAAAATTAGTTCATATATGCATTGATTTTGATTCCCTGATACCTTTGGAAGAAAAATGCATTTATTGGATTATTACGAAGCAAATATTAGATCACGGGCATCAAGAACTTGCACTCACTCAGCCCTGGGTTCCTCAGTATTTCTCTACAGAGGGGCATTATGCCCCCTATTTCCATTTACTTGACACTTGACACAAAGAAGAGCTTTTTTTCTCACACAGATGAATGCCTTTACCTCAAAGGTCCTTGAGGGAAGGTTTAATCATATTCCCTACCATGGAATACTGTCTGTGTGGTTATAGTTATCCTCACATATCCTATTAGACAGTCCTTTATATGAGAGATGCTATGACGGCAGCTTTACTGCCCTGTTAGGAACAAAGTCTTTTCAAAATGTATTTGTTTATTATATTTATATACCACCCTCCCTGGAGTCTTTAACCCTGCAACTTGTACTGTGATAGAGACCCAGATGTAACAGTTATTGTTGCTAGAGTCTTAACTAAGATTCTCATATAAAGTGTTTTCTATCTTGTATTTTATAGCTTGTTTTATCATTTTATGGCCTGTTCTGTGACCTATTCTATTATTTAACTGTTAGTTGTATTTACGTATGTTTTATGTCAGTTAAAGGTTACTGACTGACAGAATAGGGCCAAAACTCAGTAGAAGGAAGGGTTAATCTTTTTCTCCTTACACCATTTTATCTGTTTATTAAAAAAATTATAAACCTTGGAATAAGTCTTTATGCTTTCTGGAGCAGATACTTACCCCATAGGGAAACACATGGGATACCATAGATAACCATGTTTTATTGTGGAGCAAATAGACAAATGTTCATATAAAGCAGCCTTTCTCAACTTTTTTCCATTGAGAAACCCTTGAAACATTCTTCAGGCTTTGAGGAACCCCAGAAGTGGCACGATGATGCAGAATATGGTTGGGAAGCATAGCTGTGTACATACACACCTGGGGGCTGTCCTCTTCCTGCCCCCTCCAGGCGCATCATTGGCCATTTTGGGAGGGGGGGGTTGACTTGACCAGATATGGTCATGTCACCCAATAAATGAATTAATTTCCACCCATTTGAGAAACCCATCCAGGGCCATCAAGAAATCGCAGTTTCACAAAACCCTGGTTGGTTCATGAAACCCTGATAGAGAGAGACATGTCAAGCATCCTCTGCATATGTTGCTGGGGCAAATCCCATTGGAATGAGTGGCAAGTATATCACAGTATTTTGTGGGATGTAGCCATTGCAAGAACCACTTGCATGACATGTAAAATGAGACAGCTAGAATATAAACTAGGTTTTTTCTCTCTTATTTTAGAATCGTTCAGTTTCACTTCTGTTGAACCCCCCCAAAGAAATTTCTGCCCACCCAAAAAGTTCTTAAGAATCTTACATTGATACAATAGTCCTGTGGTTTCAGTTATACTTCTCCAAAAATGCAGAGGATTGCAGATGCTCAACCTAGTTGCATGCATATATACTCAGAAAAAAGTCACACTGTGTTCAGCAGTGTTTATTTCAGATAAGTTTGTATAAGATTAAATAGCCTCAGTCCCTGTTCTTGTGGGAAATATAAGAAAAGGAATTAAATGAAACAATTGATAGAAAGCAGGGAAGCATAGAGATGAGACAAGATAAGGAACATTCAAACCAGGAGATATAACAGTAAACAAACTGGAGCAGCACAGTGAAAAGAAGATAGCTTAGCAAATGTAGCAATGCAAGAATGGTCACACAAATATCTATTTTGTCACAGTTGTGCTTACCAACCTCCAGGTGGGGGCTGGAATTCTCCTGTAATTACAACAAGTCACTAGACAAGAGAGACCAATTCCCCTGGATTAAATGGTGCTTTGGAGACTATATGGTATTTCTCAGAGAAAAAGGGGCTTTCCGCACTCCTTCAAAATTGCACAATGGTTGCCAATTGAAAACGCTACAGTTTTGCCATTATGCACAACGTCGTTGACAATCTGCCACACACCTGAAACCGATCCGCAAAAAGCGCTTCCTTGTAGCGCTTTCAGGGAAATCCCCAAAAGTGGATTCACCCTCCGGAAAGCACTACACTCCTGCAACCAATCTGCAACACTAGCGGGAAAGTTCTGTGCGCTACCATTGTTGTGGTTTCTACAAAGTCCCTCCCCCTAGCTCTCTCCTCTGATCTTCTGGCGAAGCGATTGCCATTTTTTTTCTCCGAGCGAGCAGAGATCAATGCACCAGCGAGCCTCCGTTTAGAGGCTTCCCCGGCTTCAGTCCCTCCCCAGAGCTGTTTAGTCACTAAGCACAAACAACAGAGAAGCCCGTTTGCTGACATATTTTCCCTTTATTTTTCACACTGTTTTCGGCCGAAAATCGCACCCGTGGGGGGGGATTTTTTTTTTCACTCGGGGGGAGCGTGGCAACGATGAAACCGCAGCTCAAACACACCTGCCAGCTGGATGGGTCTCTCCATTGCAACGAATCAACACATATTCGTTGCAACGAGTGTGTTTTAAAAAAAAAAACCTTTCTTAAAGGGAAAGGGGCTGTTTGGGAGCATGCTAACAGCCGCCCATTGGCCGCTTGACGGCCAGGGGCGGGACGAGCTCGGCAATAGCGCTTCCTTTCTAGCGATTTTTGCTGAGACCGAAAGCTTATGGGAAACGATGGAAACGCAACTGGATTCCACTACAAATTCAGGTATGCATAACGACGAATTCCACTATTTTAAATGGCGATTTTTCGTTCAGCAAACAATTTGCTACAAGGATCCCGGTGCGGAAAGCCCCACAGAATTCCTCAGCACATCGGTCCTCCCTAGGCACTATTGTGTACTCCACTATTCCTAAATCTCCAGGGATTTCCCAAGATAGAGCTGGTAACTCTAGTTAAGTATATGCAGTGAGAAGCTGGTTCAAATAGTGGCTTTCCAATCTGTCCATTGGGGCCAATCTATGCAACCATCCTTCTTTATGTCATTTTGCAAATATTTGCTTTTACACTAGTAGCACACATGAACTCATGAAGCTACCCTATACTGAATCAGACCCATGGTCCATCACCGTCTGTATTGTCTACTGACAATGTCCCTCCAGGGTTTCAGGCTGAGGTCTTTCAGGTGACCCACAACATGCCAGGGATTGAACCTGGGAACTTCTGCATGAAAAGCATGAAAACCACTGCACAAAAGGTCCTCCTGTCACTGTCACTCTGTATAGAAAAGAGATCTACAAGGTCAGAATATAAGATAAGTTCTATTACATTTTTATCCAGCTCTTTGTCCAAGTAGCTCAGGGGAGCGGTGTGCTCGGTTCTCTTGTCCCTCATTTTATCTTGTGAGGTTGAGTAAGTTGCAAGGTGGTGGCTGGCCCAAATGAAACCCATGGGTGAGTGATGTTTTGTTTTTCAAACTGGGACTTTTGAGTAAGGTGCAAAGCTACAAACCCATTATCATTAAATGATATACTAATGTTATTTCAGAAATAAACTCTAGCATTTTTCTTCCACAACTCATGATGCTGTACCTATGTTTTGTTTTATTGCATGTCTGTACCAGGCCACAGAAATATCCCTTAGGCCAGTGGTCCGCAACCTTTTTTAGGCTGCGGACCGGTGGGTGTGGGAGGGCGATCCGGCGGCCGTGCATGCGCGGCTGTTTCGCGTATGCACACATGCGTGGCCGCAAACACGCATGCATGTTTGTGCATGCGGCCGTACTTCCCTCTCCCCCTCGTCCCGCAAAAAGAAGCTTGCGGCCTGAGGGGTGGGGAGAGGGAGCCGCGGCCTGGTGGTTGGGGACCACCGCCTTAGGCCATGTTTCTTTGTTGACCACAACATAATACCATCCCTTGTAATGGGCAAGCCAGGATTCTGCATGAGCTAGGGAAGAGAATATTATGGAAGCAAATCAGGAAAATATTTCACCTTTATATATTTTATTTTTAAAATAGTATTACCTAAAAATGAACCAATAAGAAGTTTAAATGTTATGGTTTAAAAAATAAAAATATTTGCCCTTCGAAGGGCTTTCTTAGAGCCAATTCTGGGGGCCTTTTCGCACAGGGATCTTTGTTGCAAATTGTTTGCGGAATGAAAAATCGCCATTTAAAATAGTGGAATTCGTCGTTATGCATACCTGCCTTTGTAGTGGAATCAGTTGCGTTTTTTAGCGTTTCCCACAGGCTTCCGGTCTCGGCAGAAATCGCTAGAAAGGAAGCACTATTGCCAAGCTCGTCCCGCCCCTGGCCGTCAAGCAGCCAATGGGCAGCCGTTAGCATGCTCCCAAACAGCCCCTTTCCCTTTAAGAAAGGTTTTTTTTAAAAAAAAACGACCCATAGCAACGAATCTAGGTAGATTCGTTGCTACGGAGAGACCCATCCAGCTGCCTAATGTGAGCTGTCGTTTGATTGTATGATCGTTTGCACGCTGCCTCGAGTGATAAACCCCCCCCCCTCTCACGGGCCCGATTTTCGGCTGAATTTATTTGTAAAAAATAAAGGGACTTTATTTCAGCAAACGGGCTTTTCAGTGCTTTGTGCTTAGTGACTAAAGGTGAAGGACTGAAGCCAGGGAAGCCTCTAAACAGAAAGAGGCTCGCCGGTGCGTTTATCCCCGCTCGCTCGGAGAAAAAAAAATGGCGATCGCTTCGCCGGAAGTTTGGAGGAGAGAGCCAGGGGGAGGGACTTTGAAGAACCAGCAACAATGGTAACGCACAGGTCTTTAGCGCTACTGTTGCAGATTGGTTGCAGGAGTGTATCGCTATCCGGAGGGTGAATCCACTTTTCTGGATTCCCCTGAAAGCGCCACAACGAAGCGCTTTTTGCTGATTGGTTTCAGGATTGTTGCAGATTGTCTACGATGTCGTGGGTTATGGCAAATTAGTAGCGTTTCCAAATAGCAACCACTGTGCTACTTTGAAGCCGTGCGAAATGGCCCTGGTTATCCACCAACCTACCCCAATGTTGGTCTCTATTCGTATTTTATGTCATAAGGTATTTTAAGGCATTAAAATGTGACCTAACCTGTGTGCACAGCAGTTGCGTCTTGTAATTGCCCTTACTATTTAGTTGGTTCTTATATGCCGCTTTTCTCTACCCGAAGGAGGCTCAAAGCGGCTTACAGTGGCCTCCCTTTCCTCTCCCCACACCTTGTGAGGTAGGTGGGGCTGATATCACTGCTCAGTCAGAACAGTTTTATCAGTGCCGTGGCAAGCCCAAGGTCACCCAGCTGGCTGCATGTGGGGGAATGCAGAATTGAACCCGGCATGCCAGATTAGAAGTCCGCACTCCTAACCACTAGACCAAACTGGCTCTCACTTCCACATATAAGAGTCTCATTTAGCCTTCTTTTTCTCTGACATATTTATTTTTATAGATTGGCACATGGATGGGTATGTGGGTAGATGTGGAAGGCCCATTTTCCATCTGAACGTTGTAAAGAAAGGAGAGAGAGCATCCTAATAGTCTGACTGTTCTTCATCAGGAGGCAAGCAGATAAGGAGTGTGCTAAAAGGAGCTAGAAGTCTCCAACTGAGCCTATCAGGAGAAGATGAGCTTATTTGAAAAATATCAGGAAGTTCCTATGCTAACTGTACATCTCCTCCAAATACCCTCTGTAGGATATTCTTCATATATGCTATCAATCCTGCACACTACAGATTTTGCATATTCCAATGCATAATGCATGAATCATTTAAATAGCTATATATCATATTTCAGCTGATAAACTCCCCTTCCCTCAAATGCCCACAACAGAAAGAATCTTAAGGATCTCGGTGGTTATTCAATACTTCAGTTGCAAACTGGACTTTTACTGGAAGGCAACAAAATCATTCATGTTCACATGAATACCTGAAGTTCTTTTTCTAGAACTTTAAAGATATTCTCTTTCTGTTATTGTAGTTTTCTAATTCTGTATAGCAACTCTGATTGATAAGACATGTAACTGATCAGTGAATTATTTACAGAGCATGTTGACTCATTGCTTCAGTGACCAGTAGGATCTCACTGGTTCAGAGAAGAAATTTGTGATAGTTACTTCTGACAAGACATGAAATTCCTGGTTCCCGGAATCACAGAATTTCCCAGAATCATAGAGTTTCCTAGTGCAGACCAGTTTTTAAATCACCTCAGCCTAGAATGAGAAGAGAGAATCCAGTCTGTGAAACTTTAAACTCCTTCAACATGTCCATTGCCTTGCCGGTGGGTTAAATGGATTCCATATTTTCCATAGAGTGGGCCAATATTTCTCTCAGTTATAATAATGAATCACATGTATGAGAAGTTAATTAACCCTTGCCTAGAGGGTTACACAGAAGACTTTGGGGTAATTCATTTTTTGTCATATTCTTAAATTACATCTTAACCTCTCATAACTTCTTCCCAAGCCATTGATTCAGTTGTATTGTGCAGTTTGTTGTTCCCAGTAATGGTATACACATTTAGCAGGTAACATACTGTTAAAGGGATACCTAGGCATGCATGCATAGATGCCAAACCATAGCATTGCCACAGTTAAAGCAATGTTTACCTAATTAAATAACCACATAGCAACCATTTACGATTAACATTTCTGTAGTGATTCTAAATGCCTACATTCAGGGAAATGGCACTCTGCTTGCAGGATTTCAGTAAACAAAAAAAGAGCAGCTAAATATATCTGATAAATTATTCATTGAAAATTCTTCATTCCTTTCAAGTTGTTAACCTGGAAACTTCACAGACCCTAACTCTACTATTAAAATTAAGAGTGCTGTTCAGTCCAAAATATTGCCTTTACTCATCATTTAATTTATGCTTTATATTCCTGATGCACAAACTTTGCTTAAAGATACTAGAGATTTCTTTGGTGATGGGAATCCATTTGAATCTTATTTCTAGCATCTATCAAAAATATTCACATTTGTGCCCATTGTCACTTCTGTGAGGTGATTATTAAATATATTTCTATTCCAAAGTTGTAGAGGTGTTATGTTCCCCTTCTCTAGGCTCAGAATGGTGTCCCCGTTTCCCAGAGTACTGTTCCTTCTGAGCCACAATTAAAGAAAGTACTAACATGTCACCATTTTTCTAAATAGGCCAATTGCAGTCAATGCATAAAAAGGATGAATGCAAATAAAACAAGCAAAATACACAATAAAGAGTTGGCCCCAATTCCCTAGGCACCAATCAACCTCACTTTTGTGCAAGCAGAAAGGGCCCAGAGGAAGGAAGCAGCAAATTTCCATTCCTCATGGCTGTTAGGATTCATCTCAATGTCATAGATACTTTATAAATAAGGTTTAAATAAAAAATCAGTAGAGCCATGGTATAATGCTTATAGTATTGAGCAAGGGTCTCAGATTCTCAGATGACTCAGATTCTTACCCCCATGCTGGGTAACCTTGAGCTAAACCTACTATCCTATCCTTACCTACCTTACCTACCTTACCTACCTCACAGAGTTCTTGTGTGGGTAAAAAAGATAAGACAATGATGTAAATTGTCTTGGGGAGAAAGGAGGGAGGTAAAAATGAAGTAAATTAATCCATAAGGATTGCAAAGCTGAGAATACTAGACTAACCATTACAGAATGGATTAAAGGTTAAGATAATTTCTGTCAACCAGTTCAAACAATTTAACCAAGAGAGTTACTAAGTGAGCCAGAGTGGTTATTTTTGGTGGACAAACCTGACTGCTTTACCATTCCCTGGACATTTCATTTTTGGGTTGAAGCATTTGCAAGATACATTTGAACACACCTAGGGCATTACAAATTAAGACAAACCCCATGGAACACCATCACCTTGATTTGGCTCCTCTTCTTTCATTTGCCAGTTTCCCTCCTTCCCCCTGATTTTACCTTACCAAATTACAGAAGAGAAAACAACAGCCAAAGTAAAGCTGATTGCTCTTTGAAATATTTATTGTACTCTGAGGTATCATTTTTAAAGTTCCTTTGACAAATTAACCCAGAGCTTGCAAACTAGCAGCACTTAGCAATACTCCCCCCTCTCCCATGACCTCACATATTCAGTACAGCTGCATTAGAGTCAATGTACAAATTGTGCTACTTGCCTATCCTTCCTCTGCTTGTGTGTAATGTACCCTACCCTTGAGGTTCCTTGCAGCTCTGTTTCTATATTTCTATGATATATTATAATTTGCATAACCACTTACCATTTTAGATAAAGTGAAATTACATCAGTGCATCTTGAATGTCTTGTATCTTGTTCATCTAGTTCTCAGGTCTTCTGAAGTAGACAATCATGAATTCACTTTCAATGTAACATTTGTATCACCTGGTAGTATTATGTTTAATAATGTATAAAATACTCATTATTTTGAAAAGCAGATTGTCAAATTGACCTCCAGGCATTCAATTTTCTGGCTTCCTCTTGCCTTTCTCATACAGGGGAACAACTGAACATGCAGCAGTGGCTTGGATTCAAGAACTCATGTGGTGATCTTTTCGCAGAATGTGGCTTTTCCACATTGCCCTTCTTGGTGCTTCTCTCCAAAAGCTGCTCCTGAGGTCTGGAGACATCCAGAATGGTAAAATATGTGACACAAGAGGCAGTTAGAGTTGCCTGGTCCTCCTGGCCCCCATCAGGAGATAGGTGTAGGGTTGCCAGATCCAGGTTGAGAAACTCTGAGGGCCATTCCGCTCAAGGACCAATGTTGCCAATTGCTTTCTCAAAGCGGAAACTCTATTTTAAATAATGGAATCTCTGCGTTCCGCATACCTTCATTTGTAGTGGAATCCAGTAGCATTTCATTCGTTCCCCACAGGTTTCCGGTCTCGCAGGAATCGCTAGAAAGGAAGCGATTTTTTTCTGTGCTTGTTCCCGACCCTGGCCATCAATCAATCGGAACAGCCAATGGGCGATTGTTATTATGCTCCCGAAAAGCCCCTTTCCCTTTAAGCACAGTTTAAAAAAACACACACACACACATTTCAACGATTCTTCGCAACGTAGGGACCCATCTAGCTGGCGTGTGAGCTGGAGATTTATCGTTACCATGCTCCCCCGGAGTGAAAAAAATCCCCCCCCCGCATGGGCGCGATTTTTGGCCGAAATTAAACAAACACGGGGCTGTGTTGTGCTTGGGGACTTAGGGGAGCTTTAAAGCACTTCTGTGGAGGGACTGTAGCCGGAGAAGCCTCGCTGGGTGAATGAAGCCTCACTGGTTCGTTGCTTTCCCCGCTCCAAGGGGAAAAAATGGTGATCGCTTCGCCAGAAGTTCGGAGGAGAGAGCTAGGGGGAGGGTCTTTGTTGCAACCGCTACATTGAGAATGCACATGTCTTTTTCACAAGTGTTGCAGGTTGTTGGCAAGAGTGTAGCGATTTTCTGAGGGTGAATCCACTTTTCCCGATTCCCCGGAAATCGCTACAAGGAAGCGATTTTGGCGCTAGTGTTGCAGGAGTGTTGCAGATTGCTCACGACGTCATGCAGAACGTAGTTTTAGTGGCAAAAACAAAATGCAAACTAGTGCTATATTAAAGTTGTGCGGAATGGCCCTGAAATTTGAGTCCACCCTCCAAAGCAGCCATTTTCTCCAGAAGAAATTATCTCTGTAGTTGAGATGACCTGTAATACCAAGAGATCCAAAGGCCCCACATGGAAGCTAATAACCCTAGGTGGGTACAGAACTGCTGCAAGCAGAATTGTCTTCAGTCATTCTTGCAAGGGCAAGTTTTGACCCAAGACAATGTTCTGGATTTTAAATATAGGCACAAACATACAATAAAACAAATTTATGACTAACTGGCTCACTTTTTATCCTATCCATATGGCCAGTTTCCTTTTCCAGCATTTAAAATAATTATTTTTAGCTGAGACATACGTTTCTTTCTATTCCACTCTTGTTCCCAATTTATCCTTGACTTGCCAAGCTTTCAGAGATCAATCATAGTTCACGGATTGGTAAATTTTCAAATTACTTTTGAGAACAACTTTTCATTCAAGATATATTCTTGTTTGTGAAGGGCCACTGTTTATTTTGGATGAGGCAGTATTAATCTGAAGCAATTTATCTTTATCACCCAACAAGGTCTGAAAATACAGCATGCCATTAATCCCAATTTCAACATGACAAACAATATCATAAATACAACCAGCTTTTGAGAACAAAGGGACATGAAATTATTAGCACCCTTTAGCCCTGATTCGTAGAGGCACACATGACTGCATGCAAGAATATTTATGTCCATATCTGCCACACAGGTAGTCAGTGATGTCAGATTTCCTAACACCATTCCTTCTTCTGAGAGGGAGCACAGTCCAATGTACTACAAATCACTCAGAGCACAACAAAGGGTACTGGGATCCAGGCCACGGTTCTCATCCCTGCTGATCACCTGTTAACAGCTGTGTATGTGATGCCAAACCAGCATGGATCCTTATGCTGCAATCCAAATTCAGGATGCTGGGTATTTTGTCCAACAGAACAGAAAAAAACACGAGTTTGCAGCATCTTAATATGATCTACCTGTAATAGTTGCTATTTGTAACTTTAGACAGAAACAGGGCTGTTTAAGTTGAATTTTCTTCAGATGCAGCATTGAAGATGAGCACTAGCAGCTACAGAAAAATGGAGCAATTAGTCTCAGAGCAGCTGTATGGTCAGAAAGTCTGGTTTCTAAGAACATAAACATGTTAACATTCAAATATACATAATACTTCATATCTTCACATGTGTGAACAATAAAAAAAGAAACCAAAGTATCTTTAGTGGACTGAACAACATTCTGCTAGATTTTTTTATTTTTCAAAGGATATGGCTACTTTTTACCACATGGATTAGATACACTCTACAGTGTTAAATTACACTGAAGTGTAAATACATTGACAGTTAAATTCTATGCAGAGTTACTCCACCCCAAGGCCACTGAAATCAGTGATTTTAGGCAGGAGTAACTGCACAGGAGACTGTACTTCAGGTTCCAGCTGTAACAAAGGGTCTAAGTAGACATGGCAGTAGGAGTTAGTGGGGGGAGGGAACATAGCATCTGTATAAGACCCTGATTTGGCTCTGGATGAGCTGTGTGGATGGGGTTACTGCTTTTAGCCTGTGTCACTATTCTGTCCTCAAACAACCACAGAGAGGGAGGGAAACATGTACGCAGCATAAAATGTTGTTTACAAAGAAAATATATTCAGGAATTCCAGCCATACACCTACCAGTGTCTCATAGAATTTAATCTGATTAATCTAAGATTGTAATTGTACAAACCAGTTGTCTTTAACCTTATGAGATGTAGGATAGAACTTTATTTATTACTTAAATTTATTGACCGCCACTCCCAGACTCAGCTGGCTCATGGCAGTTTACAGTAAAAACCGCATAAGGCAACAAACCAACAATCCTCGTGGCAGACAAAACTAACTCTCCAAAGGGCAGAATGGGATCCACTGAGCTGCAAGTCCATGACTGGACTACCATGTGACAGGAGGCGAGCTAGAGTTATGACCTTGTCAGTCTTAAGGTCAGAACCAAGAGAGCTATGAACAGAAAACGCAAGCAAGGAGAGTATGCCATTGTGAGAAACAAGTAGAGTCAAAATCATAGGAATCCTCTCCACTGCTGAGTGACCTCACCTCACCTTCTTGCGGCATGAGTAGAAAGGCGGGAGATGTTTGGCGCTTTCTGTCCACACATGTGCACAAGCAGCGGGTCCTTCCAAAAGGAGTAAACATTACTTGATTGGGGCCTTGTGAGTCACCTGAAGGCAATGTAGTTAAACCAGACACACACTTTTCGATTTCTGAGTGATTTTATTATCCAATCAAGGTAAATGAGATTTGTAAGGAACACTGAACATGGCTGTCTATCTATTGAGAAAAAAGGGTGAACTGTGACAGCTCCATCTATGCTTCTGTGGACACACACACACACAATCTAAGCAATCCTATCCTCTGAATAAATTGATAATTCTTGACAGTTCTGCTCCAGTGTGCTGTGAAAGGCAGTTACTCAGCAAACTGGTTCCATGTCACAGCTATACCAACACATAGCTACTCACAGCAGATAAAAATAATTGACAGATTGGCATACAAAATGCAACAGACACAATCTTCAGGTTAAACTGTTAGTGTTGCTCCAGGGTGCCCGGAGGGAGTTGAATCCTAAAGTTTTGCAATGTGAATGTTAGTTTAGTGTGACAAGAGAGACACAAAATAGATAACAGAGCTAGCTCATTACACACACAAGAGTGCTTGCCAAATCCAGTGGGTGTCAGACGAGACTGCAAATGGAATTATGCTGTTATAGCAACAACCATATATAATGGTGCAAAAGGCCAGAGAAGAGGGAGCAGAACTAGACTAGAATCAGGACTGGACAACTTGTATCCCTATATGCTCGAAAGACAAGGCATGTACAAAAAAGTAGTGGAAAAGCAACAGTGGACAATGGAAAAAAGAACTCCTGAACATGAAAGTATACTTGCTTGTAGCTATCCCTTGCTCTCCTTTTCCTATCTATGGAACAAGACAGGTTTCTTAATTTTTGCTTAGTAATCTGTACAGCATGTGGATAATACACTAATGCATGTTTTGAAGCTAAACATGGGCACTGGAACTTTGTATCTCAGTGTTTCTCATATTCTACAGATCTGAAGAACTACATTAAAAAAAACTCTTGTTGAACAGCAAACTTCCTTTTAAAATTTATGTCCCACTTTTTTCCTTTATAGGAACTCAAAGCAACTACAGATCACATCATTCCATAGCTATTGCCACAATATTGTTATTATAGTTCATTATTGCACAAGGTGCCATGTTAACTATTGCTCCCTGTGTTGGAAATGTTTTTCTATAACAAATGCTATATTTTTGCTATCATAATATATCACTTATAATACTGATATTTAACAGGTAAATCTAGGAGAACTGATCAATAAACTTTCCACTTAGAAACCTATAGTATTTTGTGAACCGTTCCAAAATTGTGTGGTTTGCAAAACAAGTGTGTGGAGCAAAGAGAAAATATAAAGGGATCTGGCTGGGAAATACTCTGTTGATTTCCATACCCATATACACCAGGCTAACAGGATATGGAGACAGGTGACATCTGTATGTTGATTCTCTGGCCCATTCCGCACAAGGACCAATGTTGCCAATTGGTTCCTGAAAGCAGAAACGCTATTATTAATAGTGCAATCTCTGAGTTTCGCATACCTGCCTTTGTAGTGGAATCCAGTAGCATTTCAATCATTTCCCACAAGTTTCCGGTCTCGCCAAAAATTGCTAGAAAGGAAGCGTTTTTTTCTGTGCTTTGTCCCGCCACTGGCCATCAATCAAACAAACAGCCAATGGGCGGCCGTTATCATGCTCCCGAAAAGCCCCTTTCCCTTTAAGAACAGGTTTTAAAAAAAGAAAAAAACACGTTGCAACGAATATGCCTTGATTCCTCCTAATGTAGAGACCCATCTAGCTGGCAGCTGGCGTGTGAACTGGCGATTCATCGTTACCATGCTCCCCCGAGTGAAAAAAAAATCCCCCCCCCCCGTGCACAGGCACGATTTTCAGCCAAAAATAAAGGGAACTTGCAAACGGGGTTGTGTTGTGCTTGATGACTTAGGGGAGCTTTAAAGCAGCTCTGTGGAGGGACTGTAGCCGGAGAAGCCTTGCTGGGTGAATGAAGGCTCGCCGGTTCATTTCTTTCTACTCGCTCTGAGAAAAAAAATGGCGATCGCTTCGCCGGAAGTTCGGAGGAGAGAGCCAGGGGGAAGGACTTAGCTGGAACCGCAACAATGGGAACGCATTTTTAGCTACTGTTGCAGATTGATTGCAAGAATGTAGCGCTTTTTGGAGGGTGAATCCACTTTTCTGGATTTCCCTTTAAGAGCTACAACAAATCACTTTTTGCGGGACTGTTTCAGGAGTGTGGCAGATTGTGTGCGACGTCGTGCGTAACTGCAAATTAGTAGCGTTTACAATTTGGAAGCCTTTTGCAACATTGAAGTCGTGCGGAATGGACCTCTCTTCTTCCCCACTCCTAGCCCAGTTCCAATTATGAGATGCTGTAATGCTGTGTCTGAAGTGTTATTTTTTGCCACAAATTCTTAAACAGGACAGTTTCCTTTTCTCCCACTAAAGCACAGAAATGCATCTATAAAACAGGCAACTTGGCTTCCCCCCTACCAAGCTAATAGCACCTGAGTAGGGCAGTTTCTGTCAAACTCGATCTGCTCAAGTGTTGTGGTTCCTGTTCCTTGCAACTCCCTTTAAAGCAAAGAAATGATATCAGGTCACAGACAATCTTACCTAGCTTCTCCTATACTCTGCCTTAATAAACTATACTGAAAACAGACAAGTCTCTTCTAGGACAAACTACTTTACACAAAGCTTTATGCCTTGCTAATATGTATGCTTCTGAACATTAGCAACATCTGACATGAAACTATCTTTATCAGTTAGTTCAGAAGTCAAGATTATCCCGACCTTTTACAATTGGAGTGGCAACTATCAAGAAGATGCCTGTCAACTAGATGATTAATGTACTTTCCTGTGGCAGACATTCCGTCATTAAGAGTGTCATTACACCAAAGGAGATGTAAATGTCAGGGTGGGGTGGGGATTCTGTATGTACCTTCACCTCACCATGACAGCCAGTTCTAGTTCTGTTCACAGGTTACAGTGAACACATGATTAATCTATGTACCATCTACATTTGACAGTCCTTTGTATGTTCATTGTTACAGTCAACACACGTACAGTTGAACATGCAATAAAACCCCACATTTATCCAGTCCTTGTTCCCTGATTTCATTTATAAAGTGAATGCACATCGGCTCTTACAAACATATGGATGGATGCACATGCATTCACTGTAACATATGAACAGGGCTACAGTATAATGGATAAAGTAATGTCAAGAACAAAAGAGGGGGAAACAAAAAAAACAACCCAAAGAAACAGTTTAGATAACAAAAAAGGTTAAAGAAAGAGGCCTCTGAGATATACAAATAGAAAATAAAGTTAAGAGATTTTTAATCATAGTATTAATAACAGCGAAATATATTAGCCAGTAGGCAGCACAGAACATTAAAAATAATTGCTTCATTATATATATAAATTTAATAATATAGCATATGTACTAATGAACTAGTTCATACAGAGCAGTTAACATATATCACATACTCAATTCGTCAATAAGAATCATAAATTGGACACAAAAGACCAAATGCATTTCTGTATCTGACCAAGGGAGTTCTGATATTTGGAAGCACATAGTCTGAAAATCTTGCTGTTTTTCAAGGTACTTCTGGACTTGAATTCCACCGCATCCACAGATATTCTCTGAAACTAGCTCAAACTAAAATCACTGATCAAGTCAACTAACATCAAGTATCAAGTAATTACTATAAACAAATACATCCACAGATATCTGTGAAACAGTGAATGAGAAAAGTAAAAAGGGGCAAAAGGGAGAAAGTAAATATTGAGAATGTGTTAAGTAAATATACATATAAACTAAAATAATAGATACAGCGCCTAATATGAATTAGGGAAACCTGGGATTGATTTCTCCATTCATCCACAAATCTCCCTGGATGCTCCTGGGCCAGTCATTATTGTTCACATTATTGTACACAGCCACAGAAGTGCTGTGAAACTAAACAGGGAAGCTAGAATCCCTGGAGAGAAAGTGTGGGATGCAAATGTAGACAACTCAATTACTATGTTTTTAAGTTCAAGACACATCTTCCATTGTTTTCCTTAAAGACATTTTAAGAAAGACACTTTTTCTGCAATACTTTTATGTATTAAAATTCTTTTAATCCTAAATGAACAGTTGCATCACAACCTGAGGAACAGAAAGGTTCTCTCCAAAACTTCTGGCAGCGTCCTAGCAAGGTCACATAAACTGGTGATGTTGCATTAGCACAGGAAAGCCATACTCACAGCTTTGCTTCCCTAAGCAAAGCTTTCCTGATTCTTTGCTTTTATTTACAAGCTGTATAGAAGCTACAGCCTTGCCACAGTTGCTATAGAAATAGAGGTTAATGAGTTTTTCATTGTGTTGTCATTATATGCAAAGAGTAGGGATATCCCTTCTGCTGTTTTCAAATAACTTTTTTTTCCCACACTGAGCAGTCACTATGATTCTTTCTAGGATATCTGATCCTCTGTGGGTGATTATTGCCAAGACATCCTGGCCATATGCATGAGCTCGCATGTAGTGCCTTCTACAATTTGTTCCTAAAGAAACATTGACAGTAAAAATTGGCTTTAGTGATATAGCATGTCTTTCCCTCTTCCTCCAGAATTGTTTATGTATCTTTGGATACAATTTGAAAAGATTCAAAAAATTTTTATTCACGTCTCAGGTCCTGACTCATGGATCTTTTTACATTGTAAGTTCAAGTCTCTGGTAATTCCTTTTCACACAAACCCCTATAACTGTTGAGAGAGTTTAGATACGAAAAGTGTCAGGTTTCTTCATTGCCAAGAAAGCACAGTCTTTGACTGGATGCAAAAGAAAGTTTTATTCTAGAGCAAGCAAGTTAACGCAAACATAAACATTGTCAGCATTGAAATTTCATTACATTTACACAGTATATAACTCCTTTGCCCAACCCCCACTCATGGGATTCAATTAACACAGGAAGCTTCAAAAGAAAACAATCCAAGCAGCTGGGAACTCTCCATGAAACCCAAGGACAGAACCCAAACAGGGAGGTGAGAATGTAGGAGGCAGGGAAAGACAATACATTCTCTAGAGTTAACCAACCCATCTAACCACAACAAACTGAATAACATAGGCCTGCAGATGAAAAGGAAACAACATTCCAACCAGTTATTAGAACCTGTCCAGACCCAGGAATCTCCAGGCAAGAACTGGAGATTCCATAGCTTTTACAGGCCAATGCTTCAATTAATGCCAATATGATTTACAATGCAAAAGCAGTACCCCCAGGCTGGGCAATTTACAGATCAAAGCCTCATACACAGAATGAGGGAGGGGGATGGTGGAAAGATGCAAATTAAGACCACAACCATTTGACAGAACCAACCTGGTTCTGACACAAAGGAGCCAAGCACTGGCTGTTTAAAGAATAGCTTTATTGAGAATTGAAACAATTTTGTAAAGAGAGAGTCTAAACAATCAGATGAACTGGGAGGTGGTATGTTCAAAGGTGTAGGAAATCTCCAATTGAGCCAATCAGGACACAGGAGAAGATTATTTGAAAAATACCAGGAAGTTCCTATGCTAACAACACAGCTCCTCAATGCCCCTTGAAGGATATTCTTCACGTATGCTGTTGAATCATGCACACTACAGATGCCTGACAATCTGATATAAAGCCCTAAGTTTCAATTCTTGTATATTGAAAGCTTATCCTTACATTTACTAAATATTGAAGGTTTCTGGAAGCACAAAAAGGCTTTCATTAAAAACATTCAGATTGTGGGGCCATGGAGAGGGACCATGAAGAGAGGCAGTGCACCTCTGCCAGAACATAGGTTCATCCTTGACACCTCTAGCTAAAAGGATCAGGTGGTAGGTGAGATGAAAGTCCACCCAGAAGGGCTGTGAATTAGTGGAAGAGACTCTGCTTGGCATGCAGAAGGACCCAAGTTCAACCTCTGACATCTCCAATTAAAAGGACCAGGTTGTAGATCATCTGAATGATCTCAGCCTGAGACCCTCAAGATCTGCTGACAGAATGGATGATACTGACCTTGATAGACTGATAGTCTGATTTAGTACAAGACAGCTTCAGATCTGTCCATGTGTGCATAGTTAATACTGACCTTGACAGATCAATAGTCTGCTCAGCATTAAGCTGTTTTCATGTACTGGCTTCTTTGGTTCTAGAAGGAGTCTCAGAAAGGTTTGAGCATGTCTTCTCCTCATGCATACCTGATGGATTTAAGACTGTCCTTTTGAAACCCAAGGAGGCAAATTTCAGTGCAGAAACAGACAATAAATTCAACCCTTTTAAAATGCAGAAACAGTCTCTGTGAGGTAGGTGGGGTTGAGGGAGCTCATTAGAACAGTTCTGACAGGGCTGTGATTAGCCCAAGGTTGCCCAGCTGGCTACATGTGAAAGAGTGAGGAATCAAACCTGGCTGCCATTCTTAACTACTACACCAAGCTGGTAACTGAAACCTGTTTCAAGGCAATGATTATTAGTATCAGCTCACACCTCCTTCTGCACTACTATGTTTTCTACAGGTGAGCCAAGGCTCATTGCTGGCATCCTTGAGATGAGTAGGTCTTGGCACTGGTTTGTAACATTTTGTTTGCTCCAGGGCCAGTCTGCTCCAAGGTTCTGCCCTCTTTCATTGAATTCCTAAGTGTTTTGGATTTCTTGGAGACTGTGTGAGGGTCTAAAAGACAGCAGTGAAGATTAGGGACATCATGACCTTTTGGAGAGATGATCGCAAGGCAAGTAAATATTGTTCTTACAGTCTTACAGACACATAATAGTAATTCCACCAGTAAGAAGTATGTGGGACTCAGTTTACACAGATTTCTACCATGTACAGAAGCCCAGGGAAAAGCAAAATGAAAAAGACTGAGCTTGAACTTTGAATGTTATTGACTCAGCATTACCATGGGGTACAAACACATCCTCAACAAGCAAACTGCAAAGCAAACAGACTGTTATGCCTGAACCTTAAACAAACCAGTTCTTGAAAAAGACCCAGTGGGGACTGGTTGTCTGAGGGCAAAGAATTGTACAAGAAATGGAAAGGATTTTAAAAGGATATTATTTAATGCTTTGAGTGCTACAGGAGACAGATGCAACAGTGGCACCCAAAATAGCTCTATATATCGTTTTTTGTCTGTGTAGTTCAAGCAACAAAGTAAGACAGGTTTAAAATACCTTTGATATATTTATTTACTAAATTATATTCTGCTCTTCTACCAAATATTCATAGAATAGAATCATAGAGTTGGAAGGAGCCATACAGGCCATCTAGCCCAGCACTAATAATATAAATCTTTATATAAATATAACAATCTAACAATGAAAAAAAATTATCTAGCCTCTTCCCTTGTTGAGATAGGGCAGGAGAGACCAGAGACTCACTTTCTAAAGTGAAAATAAAAAATGTAAAGGACCTGTTACACATATTTTTCCAATTCTATAGTTAGAATGGTCTCATTTTTAAAAGCCCCAGTGGTCCAGGGTAGGGAGGGTGGCTGCTGTTGGGGGGCCAGGGCAGGATAGCCATGCAGGAGTTCCTACTGGACTTTGTCACACCAGCAACAGGGAAACCGCACACATTTGTCCCTGGGTGGAAACCAGAGAGAGAGAAGAAGAAGGGCCATTCTGCACTCGTTCAAAATTGCACAATGGTTGCAAATTGAATTTGCTACTGATTTGCTGTTATGCACAACGTCGTTGACAATCTGCAACACTCCTGAAACCAATCCGCAAAAAGCGCTTCGTTGTAGCGCTTTCAGGGAAATCCCAAAAAGTTGATTCACCCTCCGGAAAGCGCTAAACTCTTGCAACCAATCTGCAACACTAGCGGGAAAGTTCTGTGCGTTACCATTCTTGCAGTTTCTGCAAAGTCCCTCCCCCTGGCTCCCTCCTCTGATCTTCCAGCGAAGCGATTGCCATTTTTTTTTCTTGGAGCGAGCCAAGATCAATGCACCGGCGAGCCTTCGTTTACCCAGCGAGGCTTCCCTGGCTGCAGTCCCTCCCCAGAGCTGTTTAAAGTCACCAAGCACCAAGCAACACACAGCCCCATTTGCTGGTTTATTTTCCCTTTACTTTTCATTCTATTTTCGGCTGAAAATCGCGCCCGTGCGGGGGGGTATTTTTTTTTCACTTGGGGGGGACCGTGGCAACGATGAAATGGCAGCTCAAACACCACCTGCTAGCTAGATGGGTCTCTCCGTTGCAACGAATCAACACAAATTTGTTGCAACATGGTTTTTTTTTAAACCTTCCTTAAAGGGAAAAGGGCTTTTTGGGAGCATGATAACGGCCGCCCATTGGCTACTCGTTTGATGGATGGCCAGGGCAGGACAAAGCTCGGCAATATCGCTTCCTGGCTAGCGATTTTTGCCGAGACTGGAAACCTGTGGGAAACAATAGAAACGCAACTGGATACCACTACAAAGGCAGGTATGCATAACAACGAATTCCACTATTTAAAATGGCATTTTTTCGTTCCGCAACCAATTTGCTACATAGATCCTGGTGCGGAATGGCCCGAAGAGTTGGTTCTTATATGCTGCTTTTCTCTACCAGAAGGAGTCACAAAGCGGCTTACATTTGCCTTCCCTTTCCTCTCCCCACAACAGAGACCCTGTGAGGTGGGTGAGACTGATATTATTGCTCAGTCAGAACAGCTCTATCAGTGCCCAAGGTCACCCAGCTGGTTGCATGTGGGGGAGCGTAGATGAGAAATCCAGTCTCCTAACCACTATACCAAGCAGATAAAACTTTGGAAAATACAGCTTGCTGTGTAACCTAGGCACATTCAAGTTATGATTCTTCAGACTGCACCTGTAGAAATTCTTTTTCCTCTTCTGTTAGTAAAGGCACAGAAATCAAATCCCTCTTTTTATCTCCCAGTTCAGGAGAAGACAGTTGCATCAAAGATGTAACAACAACAAAAAAAGTGGTGCAATGGGGGAAAACAGTTTTATTCAATTTTACTGCCTCTGCACTTTTCATCTAGTCTTCTTCAGGAGAAACTATAAGAAAATAAATTAAAACAAGGCAAAATATTTCCATTGAAAAACAGAAGAAAAATGATAAAAACGGTAAATACTGAGCATGTAGAAAGTGAGGAAATGTACCAAGAATCATAAATCCCATGCATAATTTTGTAAGCCTCTGTCATGTCACCCCTCAAGTTATCATTTATCCACACTAGAGTCCTAACTTCTTTAACCTTGATTCATACAGTATGTGCTAAATCCCCTTAATCATTTTTGCCCTTTTCTGCATCTTTTCCAATGCTATAATTTTTTTTAAGTTGTGGTGACCAGAACTGTACACAGAATTCCATGCAGCCACATCATAGATTTATACTGGCCAATTTGTTTCCCATCCCCTTCCTAATAATCCCTAGCCTGGCATTTGCTTTTTTCATTGCAGTTGCATACTGGGTCAACATCTTCAGTGAATTATCTACCACAACTCCAAAATCTCTCTCCTGGTACATATCTGCATTTACTTTTTTCCCCACTGTAAATTCCACTGAATTCTGATCAATTTGAATCTGAATTTACAGCCTTTCTTTTTTCCAACCTGAAACAGGTTGCCCATCTGCATTTGCATTACCCCATTTTTTGGTCTCCTTCCCCTTGATTGGGGGGGGGGGGTCAGGTGAAGCTATAACTGGCATTGAAGGAGCACAAGGCTGAAAAAGGGTTTATTTCCTGCCTTTTGTCTCCCAACGATACAGCCAGAGCAAGCCAGTGGAGGGGCAAGTGGAGCCCTAGGCTGCTTGAGCGGGGGGGGGGGGGGAGCAGCCTAACAGAGAATGAGGAGGGAAAAGTAAATCCAAAAGACAAATCTCTGTTCAAAAAAGTGTGGGCTTTTGGAGCTCAGTCACTTTAAAACAGATCCCAAAGTGAGGGCAAAAATATATCCTGAGAGGGAATGGCAACCAGGAACATGTTTCCCTGCAATCTTTCCATTGATGCCCTGACCAATCAGCAACAGACTGCTTCACTACATCAGCACTGGAGGTGCAGAGAAGGGGAAGGAAGTTAATCCAGCAAAATGCTGACATCTAAACATACTTTTGGAGTGCTTTTCTCAGATGTTGTGAGTTATATCCACTCCTGGATATCGTGGAGAAAAGGTAGTGTCATCGTAGACTTGATCATGGACGTAGCAGAGGGAAATTTTAAAATGGAAAATCAAAATGGAAATCGAATGAAGTGCAGAGCAGGGGTGGGTATTTGGCTTGGGAGAAGATAAAAAGCAAAGTACAGACTAGACCCTCATCACTTACCAACAGTTCAGACCCTATCAACAGGAGTTTTGGCTCCAGCATGCACTACTTTGTACTTGCCCACACTGGACCTCATTTGCCATTTGGATACCCACTCACCCAGCCTCAACAGATCACACTGGAGTACCTCACAGTCCTCCCTGGTTTTCACTGTCCTAAACAACTTAGTATAATCTGCAGACTTAGCCATTTCACTGCTTAATCTCAGTTCAAAATACTTAATAAAGAAGAAGAGTTGGATCTTATAGGCCGCTTTTCTCTACCCGAAGGAGGCTCAAAGTGGCTTACAGTCGCCCTCCCCTTTCCTCTCCCCACAACAGACACCCTGTGAGGTGGGTGAGGCTGAGAGAGCCCTGATATAACTGCTCGGTCAGAACATTTTATCAGTGCCGTGGCGAGCCCAAGGTCACCCAGCTGGTTGCATGTGGGGGAGTGCAGAATTGAACCCGGCATGCCAGATTAGAAGTCTGCACTCCTAACCACTATACCAAAATAATTAATGAACAAGTTAAAAAGCACTAGATCTAGCACCAAGCCCTGAGGTATCCTACTGCTTATCACCTTGCACTGTAAGAACTGCCTGTTTATACTCACTCAGCTTTCCTTTAATTGACCAGCTTTTAATCTACAAGAGGAATTGTCTTATCCCATGACTGTTGAGTTTACTTAGGAGCCTTTGATTAGGAACAAGCTTTCTGGAAGTCTAGATAAATAACTAGGTCACCCTTGTTCACATGTTTGTTCACCTCCTCAAAGAACACTAAACAGTTAGTGGGGCAAGATCTTCCCTTACAGAATCCATGCCAATACTTCAATAGCTTAATAAACTTAATAAGGAACTTAATAAGGAACTTAATAAGGAATTCCACCAACATACCCAGTATCAACCTTAGACTGACCAGCCTGTAATTTCCTGGGTCTCCTCTGGAAACGTTTTAAATGATCGGAGTTACATTAGCTACCTTCCAGTGATCAGTCATAGGACCTGTTCTCTTGTCACCATAATCTAACTCAGGTCTTTCGATACCTTCCCTGAAATCAGTGGTTCTGGAGTATGCAAATATCTCCCATCTTCCACAGTTAAGACAGAAGCAAAAATGCATTCAACTTCTCTGCCATTTCCCTATCATCCTTTAGTAATCCTTTTAGAGGGCAAATTTAAAACTTTTGTGTTCTGCAAATATATTCTAAGTTTCCTCAGGGGTTTTTGCCATACAATTTTTCACAGGGACATTTAATTATATTCACTACCCTATCAGAGTTGTATGTAGTAAAATTATTGAGTGTCTATTGTTTCTTGTCATGAGGATTAATGAAACTTTCCATGCTGCTTGCAAGCTGGCAGAATGAGCAGTTTCCACAAGGAAAATGTCAAGGAAAATGTCTTCTAGTTGGGCTCCCACCAGCACCCTAGCTGCCTCAAGCAGCCCCACCAGGCCTCAGTGGGGCTGCCCGGGTTGGAGGGGAGGGAGGCAGGGAGCCCCCACCAACACTCACACTCACCTAAGCAGCTCCACCGCAGCCTTGCCACACCTTGGCATAGCTGCCTGGGGTGGGGGGCAGGGAACTGCTGAGGCAGGAAATCCCCCATCAACCCTTGCCCCCACCCTGAGCAGCCTCACTGCAGTCTCAGCAGGCCTTGGCGGGGCTACCCAGATTGTGGGGGGAGGTATTTTTTGTATAATGGGCTTTTCTGCTTCTGTATTAATAAATTCCAAAAAGGATTATCAGTGTAATATACCAAACAAACTTCAGAATGACCCATATGCAAGTTGGCTCTTCTGGTGACCTGGAGGAACCTGTATGTATACCTTTAACTTACCAATTAAATTTATCATTGAATGCAAATAGTTCATTTTTAAAGCTCTCTCTGATAATGCCATAAATTCAACATGCTTTTCTATCATAGTGTTCCATCTGAGGGATATTTTTTATAGAAGCTACATCAAGAGTAAACAAAAAGACATCTGCATCACTGTGTGATATTTCACTCTATTTATTAATAAAATGAGTAGTGTATTTGATATATGATGGTATCATGGAGACAAACTGTCTGAGGCAAAAAGCCCACATATTTAGAAACTGGTTCCAACACCTCAGTAATGTTGACCAATTCCTCCTGCCCACTGAAAATCCACACTTTGCCCTTGATGCTGTTTCCCTAGAATCTGCTGCCTCCCAAGTGTAAAGCTTAAGAGCGGCTCAGTGGACTACAGCAGGAGAGGGAGCGTCCATTGATAGCTGGCCAGTCAAAGACCCCTGGAGTCAGTGTCACACTGCATTCAGAAGGCACTCTGGTTTCTTTTACTCCTCATGCCGTTCTGTCCTATAGCTACTAGGTGCACAGAGAAGGCAGGACACAGTAAAATGTCATAGGCCTGCTTTCTGCCCCTGCTCTTTGCTAGACAATGGTACAAGGATAAATTTTAATAGATTTCTTACTGATTTACATACCAAAGATTTATTGTGCTTTGAAGTTTTTATGGACTACAGCCCACTTTGTCAGATGTAAGAGGTGTGTTCCCAATTGGTACACATATGTATATGCATACAAATATAAAATTAGAACATTAGACACATAGTTTAGATCAGGGTCATATAGGAGACCCGGGTGGAATCTTTGGGAGCCCATTTTATTGGTTAGATTTTTATCCTGCCTCCCTCCAAAGGCTCGTGGCTCTCAGAGGCCCTGGTGATGGAAACCACTTTGAATTTTCTTTTAAAAGCAGGGGCTTTGCCAAAATGTTCATACCGAGCAAAAGACAAATTTCCATTTTGGTTAGCAAGCCAAAGATACTTATAAAGTACAATAATGTTACAAGATACATTCACTACAACAGTTAATAAACAAGATAAAGTCCATCTGGCATACTTGCCGCATGCTGGTGACCTTAATTCCAGTGAAGGACAGAGAAAAAAAATCCTTTCCCAGAGGCAGACTGTTCTTTTTTTATACCATAAAACGAAATTACAGTACATATTCCCCAATGACCATGTTGCCACCATTAATTTAGTCTTCTCAGACATTGCTGAAAAATACTACATATCATAGACTTCAGAATTAATATCATGAGAAACCTAAAGCTCTACTCAATCCATGTAACTTCCAACTAAATTAAGATTGGCACTAATATATAATTTGCCTAGGAATCAAAGTGAACACACTTGCTTTTACTCTTTTGTTCATCAGAAATAATTACTGTTTTGTTAAGTCAATATCCTTTTCCCTCCTATAAAAGGAATGCAGTTTTAGGATCCTGAAATGAAATCTGTTCACCCTAAATCCCCCAGTTTAGCAGGCAGATCACAAAACTAAACATAAGAATTGTTTATGGAACAAGAACTCTTTAACATTTTTTCTGAACAGCGCTGACCAGAAGGACCCAAGGCTCATGGCCTTCCAATGGTATTTGCCTTGCAGGGTTTTAAGCTCGCACCTTGAAGGAAGACGCTGACTCTTACCTTTTCTTGGCAGAAAATGGCCACAGCCTTTATTGATTGAGAGTGGCTCAGACTGGAAGCGGACCTGCCTACTTGCAGTCATCCGACTACAAGTAAGCCCCATTTTAAGCAGGCATCCTTCAACGGGTCCAGCTGGCTCGCACGCCTGCTCCTTTCCCGGAAATCCAGCCTGCTGAATATGGGAGGTGGCACAATAAGACAAAACCCTCTGGGCGTTTTTGCCTCTGATGGATTTTGCTCGCCACCCGGAAATGCGAGCCCACAATAGGCTCAACATCCACACAGCCCCTTAAGGGGGCCCCCTACCTACTAGGGATGCCAGCGCGCAAGCATGGCGCCCCTAGGCAAAACCGCTTCCAGCTACCATCCGCATGCTGTGACAAAATATAACCATCAAAATATTTTAACAAACCAACATTCAAAAACTCATTGCGAACATTTTTTTTTTTTTTAATTGGGTGGGAGGGTGGGTGTTCGCCTTCGCGCCAAGAGGGGAAAGAGGCAGGGCTCTCTGAGTCGGCTCCGTCTAAAGAGCCACTCCTAGCCCCTCCCCTCTGCTCTGTCGCACGGGCGCCATTACGCTAGGGATTCTGGGACTTGCAGTCCCAAATTCCCCAACAGCGTTCTTCCCGGCGCTCTCAGACCCGCCGCGGCAAAAGCCCCTTCACCGAGGATTCAGGTGCCCTTGCCTTGCAGGGTTTTAAGCTCGCACCTTGAAGGAAGACGCTGACTCTTACCTTTTCTTGGCAGAAAATGGCCACAGCCTTTATTGATTGAGAGTGGCTCAGACTGGAAGCGGACCTGCCTACTTGCAGTCATCCGACTACAAGTAAGCCCCATTTTAAGCAGGCATCCTTCAACGGGTCCAGCTGGCTCGCACGCCTGCTCCTTTCCCGGAAATCCAGCCTGCTGAATATGGGAGGTGGCACAATAAGACAAAACCCTCTGGGCGTTTTTGCCTCTGATGGATTTTGCTCGCCACCCGGAAATGCGAGCCCACAATAGGCTCAACATCCACACAGCCCCTTAAGGGGGCCCCCTACCTACTAGGGATGCCAGCGCGCAAGCATGGCGCCCCTAGGCAAAACCGCTTCCAGCTACCATCCGCCACAGAGCTCAGGAAACAATTTCCTGTGCTCCCGCCACCTCTCAATGGTGCAGCCATTGCAGTATGGCATGGCGCAAGTCATGCAACCAAATATCCATACCCCAATCTGTGAGGTGTACCCCATCTGGCCTGTACAGTGCCCACTGCCGGTAAGAAATGTCGGGATGCCAAATCACCGCTCCCTTACTAACCCTCAACTGTAAAAATTTGGCTACTGCCTTAACAACCCGCCTTCTGGCTAAATCAACCTTTTCAGGAGCAACGGCTCCCCTCCAAGTGCGCCTCTCCAATAAAGCAGACCACAAGATGGAAACTGTCGGAAACCAACGTTGAATCACGATCAGGTCAGATATAATAGCCCTTGACAGGAGTCGTCCAGACATCTCAGGTAAGTCGTTCTCGCCTAATTGTAGTACCAGGACATCCGGGCATCTTTTCCGACGTATCATTGCAGCGAGTGTCTCCAAAAGAGCTGACCAACGCATTCCTCGTCTTCCATTCCACAGTAAACGAACGCTTCCCTCCATTCCGAGGCAGTTTCCCCAGCCCGAATTCAAAGCATAGCGGGAGGCCCAAAAAACGACACTGTGTCCCAGGATCCACACAATCGGGACCGCCAACGCCAATTCTGGAATTAAAATTAAGAAAGAAGAAGTTCCGGCCTTACATATCTCCGGTATGCCCCAGAACGCCAGCGACCCACCGACTTGATTCGATCTTCATCGCAACCTCCCACTGCCGCCTGCGTTGCAGCTCCGATACGAAAAGAGTGTGTCCCAAATTGTCCTGATGGAAGCCCCAAAGCTTCCAATGCAGAACGAAGCACTGCCATCAATTGAAAGCGAGACAAGCATTTTCCATCCCCATGAATAAAAAGAGGACCTGGGACTGACGGTCGCAAACGAAGGTAATCCCTCATACTTTTTACTGGGCAGGAAAATTCTCCACTAACCTCTGTGAGAACTATGTGGTTTCCCCGTCCAAATTGATCCGTCTTGCAACGGCGAAGACGAATATGCAACTCTTTCTCATATATTCTGATGTCATGCAAGTCTAGTGCCCTCCCACCTTTTCCATTCTTGTTGGCGGACACCACCTCGCTGCATCGGAAAGCTCCGTAAAACATTACCGCAAATGCAGCCGTGAATAAACTCGACTCAAAGTCCGAGTCACATATCAACCTTAATTTTTTAATCAAACCCTGGAGCACATGAAGTGATATCGGTCTCCTACAGTCTGGGTTAATGGGAGCTGACCGTTTCCATCCCAACAAAGCCTTTTTGGCCAAAAAGGATAAAGCCGGATCCCACCAGCCTTGTGTCTTACAAAAGAAAGACAAGCCAGCCAAGTGCACCGACAAAGTTCTTGGCGCCGTCCCCTGAGAATGCATATGCGCCAGATAACGCAACACCATTTCCTCCTTTGGGGGAAGGGGAGCGCCACATCCCCATGAATTGATATAGTTGACATATCCTGTGACTGCACTCGAATATGCCTTCTGCGTGGCCGGCGCCAAGGAACCCGTCACCGCCCGCTGGATGTCTCGCCACCAAGGCTCCACAGCTCCTCCGGGAAAGGATCCGGCGCAGCATTCGCTGATGGGGCCAGTTCCCGAAAACGATGTTCCTGGAATCGAGATAACGCATCAGCAACATCGTTATTTACCCCAGGAATGTGTCGTGCGCCAAAGGTGATGTTAAAGGATAAGCATGTCCCAACCAGGTACCTCACCAGTCTCATAACTCTCTCGGAGCGGCTGGACTGTCTGTTGATAATACGAACAACCGACTGGTTGTCGCACCAAAAAAGGACCTTATGGTCCCTAAAGATATCTTTCCAAAGCACCACTGCCACCACAACCGGGAAAAGCTCGAGAAAGGTGAGGTCCCTCAAAATCCCTGTCTCTGCCCAATGTTCAGGCCACCGACCAGAAGACCATCGGTTTTGATAGAAAACCCCAAAGCCCAAACTGCCCGCTGCATCCGAATGTACCTGTAAGGAATTCTCTGGTGTTACTGGCGTTTGCCAAATGGCAACCCCATTAAAACTCCTTAAGAATTCCTGCCATACCCTTAAATCTTCCTTAATGGCCCTGGTCAGTCGGATATGATGATGAGGGGAAAGCACTCCTGCAGTAGCTCTGGCCAATCTTGCACAAAAGGCCCTTCCAGGAGACACTGCCTTACATGCGAAATTAAGGTGTCCCAATATAACCTGTAATTCCCGAAGTGTACATTTGTTTTTTAACAACATGGTGTCCAACAAATCCACCAGGGCAGACAATTTTTCGATAGGGAGTTGTGATAAACCCGCCACTGAGTCTAGCTGAATTCCCAAATACGTCAATCTGGTTAGAGGGCCTTCTGTTTTTTCTTCAGCTAAGGGAACTCCCAGCTCAGCGGCCAAGCCCTGAAAGATTTTTAACCGATCCATGCATGTTGGGGAGTCCGGGGGGCCCACAATCAAAAAATCATCCAAAAAATGGGTGATATGTGGACACTGGGTCCGCTCCTTGGCCTCCCACTCCAAAAAGGTACTGAATGCTTCGAAAGCCGCACATGAGATAGAACAACCCATGGGCATAGCCTTGTCCACATACCAACACCCCTTAAAATGACACCCCAACAAACAAAAATCATCTGGGTGAACAGGGAGCAAACGAAATGCAGACTGGATATCACACTTGGCCAAAAAAGCACCCCTGCCGCACGCCCGAACGATTGACACAGCATGATCCAAAGACGCATATTTTACCGAACAAAGTTCCGGCGCAATAGCATCGTTAACTGAGGACCCTTTAGGATATGATAAATGCTGAATCATTCGAAACTGGCCTGGGGTCTTTTTTGGCACCACCCCCAAAGGTGATACCCGGAGATTAGGAATCGGAGGGCTCAAATAGGGACCCACCATTCGCCCCGCCGCGCATTCCTTACCAATCTTTTCAGCAAGAACTTCCGGTAACTGAAGCGCAGATTTTAAATTGGGACTCATCGTTGGTATCCTCAGTCCAGTAAAAGGTATTCTAAAACCTTTCGAAAACCCGGAAGCCAGATAAGCCGCCATCTGTTTATTTGGGTAGCGACTCAACATGGTCATAAGTGTCGATAACTTAATAGGCGATGGAGCCAATGTTAACAACTCCTGAGGGATTTCAATTGCTTTTGCCAGCAGAGCCATTTCCCGACCCACCTCCTTTTTTGGAAGAGGGCCGGACCCCTCGAAAGGGCGTTTGACTTCCTGCCGGTTTCTCACAGTCTTGTTTCGAATGACTGCCACCACATGCCTCGCAGCAATGCTCATAGCGGCATTTTCGCCTTTGGCATGAGCCCCTGTTAAATTCCCAGCACACGCCTCGAACGTCTCGCCTCCCAAATTGTTTTCGTTTTTCTTGTTCGAACCTCCTAACAAATGGACCCACTTTAACTATCCAAGCATCGTGGTCTTTCCTATCCCACCTGGTCTGTTCGTTGTTCGATGCCCGTTCTCTCATTAGCTTGTCGTAGGCGATGGCGGCCGCATCACCTGCTAGTGCCTTGGCTTCCAATACATTATTCATGTGGTTGACCATGTGCCATCCTCTTTCAGGGTATGCACCTACTACTAACCCCATGTATTGGCCATAGCCCCTCATCCAGGCTGTAAAGGAGTGGTCCCCTTTTTCCACCTCCTTACGTCTCCTATCTTTACTAGATCCTGTATTGGGAGTTTCATCATCCGGGGGTACCATTTTAAAAACATCAACATAACAGCCATCCATGGCCCTCTCCCTAATCTTTGGGGTAAGATGTGTCCCGGGAGGGTGCTCCCCCGTGACAACCCCAACCGGAGGCTCCCTGGCTGTCCCCCCCCCCTTTCTTTATAATAATCCTTGGTCGATTCCCGACGATTCGCCCACCATGAAGGGATTCCTGGGACCAATGCCCCATGCAACCAAAAGTCGCGATCCCGTTTTTGATCCACAGCCTCATCCTCCGAAGTGGAAGACTCACCCGATACGCTAGACCCGTGTCTCGCCCTTGCACGCTTCGTCCCTCCTTTCCTTGTTCGTTTTTTCTTCTGGGCATCCTGCTGCTCATTTCCCTCTCCCTGTGTTGAGGTTCCCTGTGATGCCTCAGGGTTATCCGCAGAATTGGTGGTTGCCTCCAAAACTGGCTGGACTCCCAGTTGTCCAGAACCTCCATGCACCGGAGGCCTGACCTCCATTGTACTTGTTGGCATTGCAGCTGCTAATTGCTGCCCATTGTTCTCTGTTCCTTGATTACCACCCATTGATGAAGTGCCCTGGTAACTCCCTGGTGCAGGAGGGGTATACTGTATATTGCCTCTTGTCACTGGCCAATACCCGTGACCCCATTGTCCTCCCCCTGCCTGAGGTACCTGTTGGCACCATCCCTGGAGCATCCCTTGTTGTCTAAACCCCGCGCCCGGGAAACCAGGCTGCTGCCATTGTCCCTGACCAGGAGCATTCCACATCCGTTGAAGCTGAGGCTGCTGCCACCCTCGGGTGTCATTATCCCTTCTATCGCCGGTTCCCTGACCTACTGGTCCGTGCCCTGTAGGACGCTCATTAAATTGCATAATTCCCGCTGACCACTGCACTCCCCCTTGTGGCTCATGTGCAGTTTGAGGGAACCCTAATGAGCGCCCGACATACTGGGATCCAATTTCAGCCCCAGGTTGTAAAATGCCTACTGGAGGCCAGGCTTGCATATCTTGGCTCCTGGCCAACGAAGGACTTGCAAAGCCCGTTGGGGTTGATACCCATGGGGGCTGCAGTCCCTGCTGACCATAACCCCCAACAGGCAAGCCTAACCCATTGTCCATATACGCTCCTGCCCCCGACCATGGAGGAGGCCCTGGCAGTGAGTTGGAACTTAGACTCCCAGAAGCCTGTCCCACAAGCCCCATGGATGCCATATAATTGGCATTCAACGAAGCCTGGGTTTGTCCTGGGACCTGAGGCGTCATCCCTCCCTGCTGCAACGTGGCAACTGGCACTGGACTCGCCCTACCCAACTCCCCTTGACTTGCTTGAGTCACCTCAGAGGGGCCCGCAGAAGCAGCTGCAGCCGCAGCCGCTGCCCGCCGCCTGGCAGACCGGGTTCCATAAGGTCCCACTCCACCTTGAGGCAGTGAAGGGCCCGCTGCCGAAGGAGCTCCACCCACCCCCGGGTCGAAACTCCCTCCCCCAGGGCCTACTTCGACGGCGGTAAGTTGCGGCCTTGCTAGGCCGCTACTCCGATCCGCCCGCCCCCCACTGGTCTCTTTCCCTCTCCTCTTCGGGGCCATAATTCCCCCCCTTTTTCCAGTCAAAAACCAGCGGCAGAACTACTATTCCTGACAAACAACCGCGTGGGGGGGGGGCTGCCGCTGGTAACAGAAGACCCACCGCTGCCTCGGTAAAAGCCCTAGGCCCAAAAAACTCCGAGGCTGCAAATCGGCCTTCTCTCTTGGCGCGTGTCTGTTCGCCTTCGCGCCAAGAGGGGAAAGAGGCAGGGCTCTCTGAGTCGGCTCCGTCTAAAGAGCCACTCCTAGCCCCTCCCCTCTGCTCTGTCGCACGGGCGCCATTACGCTAGGGATTCTGGGACTTGCAGTCCCAAATTCCCCAACAGCGTTCTTCCCGGCGCTCTCAGACCCGCCGCGGCAAAAGCCCCTTCACCGAGGATTCAGGTGCCCTTGTAGCAAGTATCTGGCATTGAGATATTGGCAGCATCTGTCCATAGATGTTTCATTCAGCTGTCACACCTAATGAGAATGTATTGGAGAATCACACAACTAAGAATACCCTACCAGTGCTTTGTTTGTATGGTTAATTGTCTCTGTCGTCTCTATATCTGTGTGTGTGTGTGTGTGTGTGTGTGTGTGTGTGCATGTGCGCAGACAGATACCTCCACAAAGGCTCTTGGGAGGCAATTCACCTTTCTCATAAATTCTTACCCTGTCATATCATAACAGATGATGGAATAAGCAGAAAATTCCAAAAGCTGTTATTAGCCAAGATGTTCATGATGAGAAGAGATGCCAAGGGATACTTAGGAGCTTCCAGGGACACCTAGCACTCCATTCTTGGAATCAGAATGCCAGACAGTGTTATTGGCACTCTTGTCAGAAACAACATACAGTACTTTTTAAAAAACATATGGAATTTAAAAATTTGCAGCAAGTACTGAGATCTGTGTTTACAGACCTCTGTAGAAGCCAGTGTCTCAGGGGATTTCCTCACCTTTTAAATACAGCGTCATGCCAGTCAAATGCAAGCTGAATATTCCGGCCCCTTCATGTGACATCGCCCACATCCAGCATCTGGCCCGCTGACTGCTCACTGCATCCTCCATTTTAAAGCACTTCTCAGGAATCCCAAAAAGTGGATTCAGCACCCTAAAAAGCACTAGTGACTGGAGGGCAACCAGCAGACAGCCAGTAGAAGGAAGGTATGGAGGCTCAAACACGCTAAAGTAATCTGCAGTGTCCTGCCCTTGCACCAGCCTCCCTCTCCCTTGTTCGCGGGGATGAGACTTTTTAAAAAAATGGCAAACTTCCCAGAACAACAAATAGGCAGACATGTGTGTAGGCAATGCCAGAAATTAAAGAATATTTCATTCAACAAAGTGTGCCTCTTGAAAGTTTTCTTTCCCCCCCCCCCGGAAAAATCAGGAACGATATTAATTTACTTATTTATCTAAAGACTCGGCCACTTTGGCTTCATGGAAGTCAATGGTGCCATAGACTATAATGGGAATGTCCACAATCCCACATTTCCTGGGACCTGGGGGTGGAGTTTGAGGTACAGCCTCCAAACTTTTAGGGAGGCTCTTCCCTGACTCCTCTCCAAATTTCAAAATGATTGGTTTAAGGGGTCCATGTCTTGGGGTTCCCAAAGAGGGTGCCCCATCCTTTCATTATATCCAATGGAGACAACTCGAGCCCTTCATGCACAAGCCTGCTCATGATCCCATAAGGGGTGGTGTTCAAAAACACTATGCATCTATGATTCTATGGAAAGGGAGGCCCAGTCAGGGGGGGGGGCTTATGTCGGGGCCGGGATTTCAACGATCACGGGCCAGGGGTGTTATGGCTGGGGGAGGAGGTTGGACAAGAGAAGGGGTGGGAGCACTGGTGTCCTGTATAGGGCCCGGCCGTGGAGACACGGCCGGCATCCTGGGTGTGCTCGATCCCCTTCTAACCTCCAGCTCATCCCTAGGAATGTGAGGGTGGAGGCTAGGGTACAGGGTCCAACATTGTTCTTGTGCAATGCAAGGTCGATTAAGAACAAGGCCTCGAACCTGCAACATTTCATCGCGGAGTCAAAGGCGGACCTTGCTTGCGTGACCGAGACCTGGGTGAGGGAAGGCGAGACAGCGGCCCTGAAAGAACTAGCCCTACCAGGTTACTCGGTCCTCCACCAATCTCGGACCCATAAGAGGGGAGGGGGGTGGCTATTGTGGTCCAGGAGGTCCTCACCCACAGGTCTCTCCCGGCGCCAGAAATCGAGGGGGTGGAGTGCGTCGGTATTGGATGGGATTTGGTCGAGAGTGTGGCTATCTGGTTGGTATACCGTCCGCCCAACGCGGCGCCAGATGTCCTGCCCCGCCTACTGGAGGCGGCGGCCGCCTGGGCGTTGCAGTACCCCAGGCTGTTGATCCTGGGTGACTTCAACGTCCACGCGGATGCGCCCTCTTCAGTCCATGGCGGAGACCTGGTGTCATCCATGGCAACACTAGGACTTTTGCAATTTGTTGCTGGGCCCACCCATCACGCCGGCCACACACTCAACTTGATTTTTGGCGCTGGGATAGAAGTGGATCTAGATACAGCTTTAGCTGTGCCATGGTCAGACAACAACGCCCTGCGGGCCCGGCTCAAGATGCCACCCCCTCCCCAGTTGGGCGGCGGGCGTATTTTAGCCCACCCGCGGAGACTCATGGATCCAACTGGATTCCGGAATGCTCTGCGGGACCCGATACCTCCTGGCGACTCACTAGCGGCCTTGGTGGTGGACTGGCAGGCCCGCCTATCGGCTGCTATAGATGAGATCGCGCTTAAACATCCTCTCTGCCCTCGACTCAAACGGGCTCCCTGGTATACCAGGGAGCTCCGGGAGAGGAAAAGGGAAGTGAGACGACTGGAGCGAGTGTGGTGGAAGACTCGCGACGAAGCCACGAGAACATCTCATCGCACGCTTATGAGGGCATATGAGATGGCGGTGAAAGTGGCAAAACGGGAATTTTTTGCCGCGGAAATCGCGTCCGCAAGCTCTCGCCCGGTCCAACTATTTAGGATAGTTAGATCTCTTACTGCCCTTGAGGGGCGCCAAAATAGTAGAAAATTGGAACTAGGCTGCGAGGCTTTAGCGAGCCATTTTGCGGACAAAGTCTCGTCACTCCGCCGCGCTCTTCCTGCCACAGTTAATACGGTAAACGAACTGGAGACGCGTTGGCCGCCTTTGGGGTTGACGTTCGATGACTTCAGACGGCTCTCCTTACCTGAAGTGGACAAGTTGCTAGGTTCGGTTAGGGCGACCACTTGCCCCCTTGATCCCTGTCCATCATGGCTCCTCAAGGGAGGTGGCCAGGGGATAGGAGGCCAGCTCAGGGATATCATCAACCTCTCCCTGTATTCCGGGGAGTTCCCTGAGCAGCTGAAGGGGGCAGTAGTTCACCGTCTCCTGAAAAGATCTACGCTGGACCCGTGGGACCCAGACAGCTACCGCCCGGTATCGCATTTGGCGTTCCTGGGCAAGGTGGTTGAAAGGGCCACGGCAGACCAGCTCCTGGCATTCTTGGAAGAAACTTCGGCACTCGATCCATATCAGTCTAGCTTCCGACCTGGTCACGGGGTGGAGACGGTGCTGGTTGCCCTGTTGGATGATCTCCATCGCCAGCTGGATAGGGGCGGGTTGCCAGTGCTGGTTCATCTGGACCTGTCGGCCGCTATTGACACCATGGACCATGAACTGTTGGTCCACCGCCTCAGCGAAACGGGGATACGGGGCACAGCTTTACGCTGGATACGATCCTTTCTCCAGGACCGGACCCAGAGGGTAGCAGTGGGGGATGAGCTCTCGCGCTCCTACAGACTTCCTTGTGGAGTCCCACAGGGCGCGGTCCTCTCCCCCACATTGTTCAACGTCTTCATGCACCCTCTGGCCCAGCTGGTGCAGAGTTTTGGGCTGGGTTGCCATCAGTACGCTGATGACACCCAGCTCTATCTCCTCATGGATGGCCGCCCGGACTCTCCCCCGGAACCATTTGCCAGATGTTTGGAAGCGGTGACAGAATAGTTCGAGCAGAGTCGCCTGAAACTCAACCCCTCCAAGGCGGAGGTCCTGTGGCTGGGACGTAGGGGGCAGGAGCAGGAAGCGTGCTTACCCACCCTGGGAGGGACGCAGCTTACCATCGCGTCCCAGGCCAGGAACTTGGGTGTGATCATTGACGCCTCCCTGACTTTGGAGGCGCAGGTCAAACGAGTAGCAGGCCAGGCATTCTTCCAGCTCTGCCAGGCCCGACTACTAGCGCCCTAACTGTCCCCCGAACACCTAGCCATAGTGATCTATGCAACGGTCACCTCCAGAATAGATTTCTGTAACTCGCTCTACGCGGGCCTTCCCTTGTCCTTGATCCGGAAACTTCAGCTAGTGAAAAACGCAGCTGCCAGGGTCCTCACCGGTACACCTTGGAGGACCCACATTCAGCCAGTGCTGAGGCAGCTGCATTGGTTGCTAATTGCTGCCCAGATCCGGTTCAAGGTTTTGGTTCTAACCTTCAAGGCTTTACACGAGTTGGGACCCACATACCTGAGGGACCGCCTATCGCCCTATGCCCCCCGCAGAGCCTTAAGTTCTGCGGGAGAAGATCTGCTGGTCGTTCCCGGCCCTAGGGAAGCACGCCTGGCCTCGACCAGGGCCAGGGCCTTTTCGGTCCTGGCCCCTGCCTGGTGGAATGAGCTCCCGGGAGAGCTGCGGGCCCTGCAAGATCTTCCATCGTTTTGCAGGGCCTGCAAGACGGAGCTCTTCCACCAGGTTTATGGTTGAGGCCAAGGCTAACATTTAGGCCTCCCCGGGACCCGGGACCTGGGATTGGGATTGAGGATTGGTACCATCAGTATCCCCTCCCCACCTGCTAGTAGGAGGAGGGGGAAGTTGATTAGTTGATTAGCCGATCTTGCCAGGTTAGCTTGCTAACTAATAAGGAACTGTAGTTGTTGTTAACGGATTTTAATGGATTTTATTGGGGTTTAAAATGTTGTAACTCGCCACGAGCCACAAGGGAGTGGCGGGTAATAAATCGAATAATAATAATAATAATAATAATAATAATAATAATAATAATAATAATAATAATAATAATAATAATAATAATAATAATAGGCATTGCAACGGAGAAGTATGATTTTTAAAAAATTAGCAGGCATCACAGGACCTTTAAACTGCATCAGAATTTGGAGGAAGGGGATTGATTGCCAGGCAGAAGTGCAAGGCATATAAGGCGCATTGCTCTCTTCTGCCTTTTCTAGCAGCAGGTATGGAGGTATGCAAAAAGAAAGTAGACAAAGGCAAGACAGCAGAAACGTGAGGAGGGCCTGGGGGGTGCAATATAATGTAACACTTTGCCATTCCACAGGCCTGACGCAATTTTTACTAATGCCCCCAGTTCTCAAGGCCAAGTTTTCCATAGGCCAAATCTGCAAAGGTTAACTTAAGCTTATCAGGTGCTGCCTAAGCAACAGCTGTCACTATAGGGTGGAAATTAATGCCATGACCACTATTATTAGTAAACAGTCTTCAGGCTGACAAAGGTATTCTTGCAAAGGTCATAACTTCTGAGATAATTCTGTAGTTGGACCTTAAAGGAGGGATGATGGCCACTTAAGAGAACACCCAAACTAGCTTCTTCATCAAACATTATAAGTAAAAAAAATGTAATGTTCTTGCCTAATATGGGCTGCTGACTTACAATAAAGGTAAAGGTATCCCCTGTGCAAGCACCGAGTCATGTCCAACCCTTGGGGTGACGCCCTCCAGCGTTTTCATGGCAGACTCAAAACAGGGTGGCCTTGCCATTCCCTTCCCCAATCATTACCGTTTTATCTCCAGCAAGCTGGATACTCATTTTACCAACCTTGGAAGGATGGAAGGCTGAGTCAACCTTGAGCCAGCTGCTGGAATCAAACTCCCAACCTCATGGACAGACAGCTTCAGACAGTATTTCTGCCACTTACCACTCTGTGCCACAAGATGCTTACAATAATGACAGTAATAAACAAGACATTGACCGGTTATGCACTGGAGGTTTCATACTGGGCTGCAGGTTGGAGTTTTAGTTGTGGCAGGTTGGCCGACCTCTTCCTGCATCCATACAGGGGAGCTTTTGGTCCGGTGCACTTCATCCGCCCCCAATTTGTGCTCCTGCACGGGAGCTCGGGCAGTGAAGTTCCCAGTGCATAAACGGTCATTGGGAGTTCCACAAATTCTTATATTGTAAACTCATGGTGGGAGCTGGTTCTGATCCAAACTGTAGTACCAGAGAAGTGGGAGCTTGAACTTTCCCTGTACGTCTTTCTGATCATTTTAAGAACTCTTGTGTCTCATCTGGTTCTGCCTAATTTTTAACAAATCTGAAAATGAGTGAAAAGATTTCTAATTTTTATACATTTCTCTTGTCCTCTATCACCTCTTAGCAAAGAGAGTATCCAGGTTCATCAGAAGTTAAAGTGGGATGCCACTGATAATTCTTACCCTAACAGGGAATTTTTTTTGCCACTTCCAACACCATTCCTGAGGATTCCCCAACCCTCTGCTTGTGGGTTCTGCTTGAACTTCAAGCAAGCAAAGGTTTGTCTGTCATCTCCATCAAGAGAAAGAGCCTTGCTAGAAAGTCAGTCATTCAATTATTTCATCTGATGCATTTCCATGCTTTCTCTCCATAATGGAGCCACCCAAGCCACCTTCCCCTTTTCAGGTTTGTTGTAAGCATCTATTAAAGGTCCACCCAAACTCCAAGCTTATCATAAGGGTTTATAAAGGGTGACCAGGGTAGGAGAACTATTCTATGAGAATAGAACTCATGTTCAAGAACTCATCTATTGCAGGGTAAGAAAGGACCTACTGTAAAGACCTACAGTCCAAACTTACTTGCTATTATACACACAAGGATATGTTGACCATAAGCCATAGCTTACAACAGCACATGTGCAAAACCAGGGCAGTCCCATTTCCCACTTTCCTTGCTTTATGGCTAGAAATGTATATCCTCCTCCGCACTTCATGGTATAAATGGTGGTCAGACTGGATGCCTGACATGTGAATCAGCATTATAATGCATTCGGTGTACTTGGCTCCACAAAGGGAATCCAAAACAGAATATTTTCAGTGGAAACTGATTTCATATACCAGTTTCCACAGCTGAAAACTGCAGCAGGTCATTATAGGCGATGTAAGAGGAAATTAGGGGACACCCCCGCCCCATCTCCATGCCTTTTGCTACTTCCAAACGGTTTTCCTTAAAGAAAGTAAAAGTACAGGATTCCACAGTTCACAGGACATGACAAAGACATTTATTTTATCTCAGATCAGACCTTAAGAAATGCTACACAAACATGATGAGGCATCTATATTCCAAATGAAATTTTCTCACATGTCAACACACTATCAACTAGTTTACCACAGTGCTGGCAATGAAGAAGGCTTTATGAAATATATATGGGGAGAACTTGCCATGCTATTTTTAAAAAATTGGAAACCATAGGCACAATTCCGTGAAAATTAAAAGGGTTGAAGCCCCACTGATATCTTCCTGTACTCAAACTCATCAAACCTACTGTATTTTCCAGTAAAGCAGACAACTGTGATCCAGAGTTCCACAGGTCAGGGCTTTAACGCCATCTTTGAAACACAAAACTCTATACTCAGCTTGGTGTAGTGGTTAAGAGAGGCAGACTAATCTGGAGAACTGGGTTTGATCCCTCACATGAAACCAGCTGGGTGACCTTGGGCCAGTCACAGTTCTCCCAGAGCTCTCTCAGCCTCACCTACCTCACAGAGTATCTGTTATGGGGAGGGGACAGAGAGGCAATTAAGCCTACCCTTAATTAAGGCTGCTTTGAGCCTCTTTTAGGTAGTAAAAAGTAGGGTACAAACCCCCACTTCTTCAATATGCCTCCTCTCTACCTAGTAGTAATTACAAGAAAGCCCCAGCCATTTGCACAGGAACGAAACCCTAGATTTTTACAGTATTAACGTCTTTTTTACAGTATTAATGTCTTTGTTTAACGTCTTTATGTGCCCTCTGGCCCAGCTGGTGCGGAGCTTTGGGCTGGGTTGCCACCAGTACGCTGATGACACCCAGCTCTATCTCCTCATGGACGGCCGCCCGGACTCTCCCCCGGAACCATTCGCCAGATGTTTGGAAGCAGTGACAGAATGGTTCAAGCAGAGTCGCCTGAAACTCAACCCCTCCAAGACGGAGGTCCTGTGGCTGGGACGTAGGGGGCGGGAGCAGGAAGCGTGCTTACCCACCCTGGGAGGGACACACCTTACCATCGCGTCCCAGGCCAGGAATTTGAGTGTGATCATTGATACCTCCCTGACCTTGGAGGCACAGGTCAAAAGAGTAGCGGGCCAGGCATTTTTCCAGCTTCGCCAGTGTCAGGATTGTAGAATCTCTGTCATAAATTAGCCTGAGTTCCTCCATGTCAGTTATATTGCTTGATTGAGCCTGGCGCCTGCTAGCCCCGGCCTTGTAGTTTGTAAGCAATAAAATAGAATAGCGATGTTATGTTAACCTTATCTTGTTATGGGCTCACAGGGTTGTTGTCACCTCTCTCAAGGATGGGAGTTTGGAATCCTGTTTTTGTTTCACATATGTCTTTCTTCACCACCCCCCTCCTTGGGAACTGTCAAGTTTTGGGCGGGAGAAATGTATTGATAAGCTGAGGCAAATCTGGCTTCGAGTCAGATTTGACTTTCAGTCCAATGCGTATAGTGCTAATCAATAAAACTATTTTCTTTTGAATAAGTTTTGTTGTGAGTTTCCTGTGCGTCTGACATCAAGTCAAATCTCACAACTCCTTTCACCTGCAAAATGCAGGGCGAGGGACACACTTTTTCTGAGCAGGGAGAGGGCCTGGATTGGGACCTCTCCCTGGGCGACGGCGCTGGTGCCGGCCCGCACAGCTCGGGCATGATGCGGGCAATCTCGGGGGCAACCCCGGGACCCGAGGAATTTTTGGAACGACACGTCACCCAGCGCAGGCGATTGTCTAAATACGACCGCCCTACTGGGGATGAACGGTGGCCGGAGCACCTGGGACTGCCTAGCTACGCGCTGGAGCCTGTGGGTGAGACACAGGACTTGCAGTACAAGCTGGACAGGGTGACTAACTGGCTGCAGGATCTTTCGGGTCGGCTGGATCCGGAGGAGAAGCGCCGAACTCAACGCTTGCTGAGGGAAGTGCTCGGGGGTGGTGCGCACGATACCAGCCTGCGACGAGCGAGCGGTGGGCTTGCACTGCGGGAACACGGCATGGCGGAAACACAAGCAGCAGCGGATGCTGAGGCGGTGGCCAGGGCCAGGGCGCAGCTGGAAATCGAGGCGGAGGCAGAGGCTCGAGCAAGAGCGCAGAGGGAACGAGAAGGCGAGGACGAGGAGCGAGAGGACGAAGGCGGCGCGGGCGGCGATGGAGCCGGAGGGGACGGCGCGGACGGAGGCGAGGATGCAGCAGCGGCGGCAGCAGCGGCGGCGGCGGCGGACGTTGCGGGAGCCGAAGCGGCGGCGGCAGCAGCGGCGCGCGAAGCGGCGCGAGCGGCCGCGCGGGCAGCAGAGGCGGCACGGGCAGCGGAACGAGCAAGAGTGGCGGCAGGGAGAGGGCGAGGCATCGGCCGTGGTGCACGACCCCTGGTCCCGGCCCCGGCACCGGCGGATTGGGGCCCGGGACGCCTACCTGCCCACCTCCGGGGTGTGGAGATGCGGAGCACCTATAAATTCAAGGCTAAGTTTTCTGGGGACCCCTCCGACTTTCCTACGTTTCTGGTGCACCTCCAGGCCTATATGATGGAAATGGGGTTCACTTTCCAGGACGACGCTGAGAAAGTGCGTTTCGTAGGTCAAGCCCTAGAAGGCAAAGCAGCCAAATGGTTCGTGGACTTGTACCGTTATCACCCCCAAGCCATCCGTGACTACAACCATTTTATGAGAGCCCTGCGCCAGATGTACGTGGAACCGTTCGAACGAGAGACCGCGGAGAAAAAACTCAGGGCTCATCGGCAAGGGAAGTTGTCAGTGGTCGAGTACGCTAGAGAGTTTAAAGAACTGGCTTCCTCTGTGCCGGACTGGACGGAACCCCAACGCGTGCTGTCGTTTGTGGGAGGCCTCAATCCTACTCTGGCAGATAAATGCCTCCTCCTGGAAGACCCGCTTACGGTTGAAGGGTGGGTCCAATTGGCTGGGGAAATGGAAAATCGATTGGAGCGAGCTTCGATGGTCCAGGTCCTGGCAGGCAAAACCGTGGC